>NW_016107582.1:2722919-2724718 GCF_001604975.1 Cebus imitator
AAAAAAAAAAAAAAAAAAAAAAAAAAAATATTTCTAAAAACTCCCAAGAAGACAAAGACATTGCTCAAGAGAATGGAGGAATTTCCACCTGAGGCTAGACCAACCTTCCAAAAAAGAACTCATCAGTCTTAAAAGGCAAAGACAAAGACCAAAAAGAAAAAAAAAAGTAATAGCTGCCCTCTCCTTGCTTTTTAATAGTAATGTACTGTTTACAAAGGGCCTGTCCACAAATTATTTAGTTTTCACAAGCACCTGGTAAGGTAGATGGTATTATCCCCAGTTTACAGATGAGAAAGTGAGAATCAAAGACTTCTCAGTAAGCAAAATATCAAGAAATTAACACATACCAGAGCCAGATATTGGATCCAGGTCCTCTGATTTTCTGGCTTTTGCTTAACCACAGCTGCTTTGCTGTGTGTTACCAAAACCCCAAACATCCAGAATAAAATTTCCAGTGGAAATGATAGAGTATGCGTGTTTAAGAATGGGTTACAGACACTAGGAGATGCTAAAGGAAAATGGAGACCCTGGGTGTCAGTCCTTGGTTTTGGTGGTAAGTTGAGGGGCCAATCTGCCATAGACTTGCTGCCCCTGCCAGGTGCTGCCCCCCGGATTTCATGGGAAATTGGCTTTTCTACCTCTCATCTTACAGCTTCTCTGACTCAGCCTTAGAAAGCACCAAATAAAGCTGCACTCTAGCCCCCTAGAAGTCTTTTTTGAGATTATCTGTTCAATTCTCACGTGAACATTCCTGATGCCTTGGGTCTGAATATCATAAGAGTATAAACTCTATTAGTAATGATTGTGGCTTATTCATCTTTATCATATCAGCACTTTGCATAGCACAGTCTAGAAGTGCATTTGAAGGAGGTTGCATTGAAATTTTTGTGGTTTTTATGATTTTATAACTTCGAACACCGAGATGTTTATTTCTGTCCTGACATTTAGGTTGGAGAGACGATTGGCATCAGTGAAGAGATTATGGGTCTGACCATCTTGGCTGCTGGAACCTCCATCCCTGATCTTATCACCAGTGTCATAGTGGCCCGGAAGGGGTTAGGGGACATGGCTGTGTCAAGCTCTGTTGGAAGCAACATTTTTGACATCACAGTAGGGTGAGTAGAGACAGTTCTACAAAGGTGCGTACCAGCTCCACCAATGTATTTGTCTTCCGAGAAGCTGGAGAGACATGACCAGGGTCTCTGAGCCTAAAACTAACCAATACCACTAGAGAGTAAAGACTGAGAATACCTGTTTCCCCAATTCTGTTTCTCATTTCAGAAAACTTAATAAAAAATAAGTCATCCCTACACAAGCGAAACACATACCTCCATACAGAATGGATAGTTTAGAAAATACTTTAGGAGAATTTCACTTACATAACAACATTCAAGTGGGACTGAGATACCGTGATAGCTTCATGATAAAAATGTTCACATTCTAATTTTAATTAAAATCCCCACCAGCCTAACGTAAGATTTGGATTTTAAGGCAGATTGGGACAAACATAGGCCCACCATATATATTCCCATCTCCTGTCCTGTCTTGGAAAATGCTGACAGTCTTGGCATTACCATTTGTTTATCTGTACTGGTGAAGACAGTATAGGTTTTTTGTTTTTCTTTTTTAAGAGATGGAGTCTTGCTCTGTCGCCTGGGCTGGAGTGCAGTAGCACAACCTCGGCTCACTGCAACCTCTGCCTCCTGGGTTCAAGCAATTCTCCTGCCTCAGACTCCCGAATAGCTGGGACTACAGGTATATGCCACCATGCCCAGCTTATTTTTTTTTTTTTTTTGCAT
>NW_016107582.1:2724733-2745570 GCF_001604975.1 Cebus imitator
GTTTCATCATGCTGTCCAGGCTGGCCTTGAACTCCTGAACTCAGATGATCCACCTGCCCTAGCCTCCCAAAGTGCTAAGATTACAGGCATAAGCCACCGTGCCCGGCCGATATTCTAGATCTTTTGAAAGCCAGAAGGTAAGATTTGTTCTTGCAGGGAAACAAACGTGACCTCTCAATATGAATAATGGCTAAAGTGGATCAGATTGGGGAGAAGTGCTGTGATCAATACCATTTTATTTAACTTGTCAAAAGTAAAAGTAGTCTGACAAATAACCTTGAACATCAGTACCCTGGGAAAATAAGACATAAGATGTTATCATTATGTTCCCAGGAGTACTGGGCTCCTAACACTTGAGTTTGGAACCTCACTAAAAGCACCTACTTTCTCATTAAATATCTTGAATATTGTTCTTACACCTTTTCATGACCTTAATATTTTTCATACATTGTCTACCATGTGCACTGTATATACATTTTTCTCCATTTAAGCCACACAATAATTCTATTAGGTATGTATTATCACCCCTATTATTCAGATTAAAAACACTGAAGGGGCCCAGAGTTCACACAACTAGTAAATGAGGTAGCTAAGGTTTGAACAGAGTCTGTATTATCAGTGGCAGCACTCTGTGCATAAAACTCTGCTACGAGTGTCCACTATCTGAACCACACGTGAGCCCTCACTGCAGAGCTCTCCGTGCTTGTCTGACTGAAAACCCCTGACTTATCCTTTCGTGATAATTTAAATCCTGTTTTCTCTGATTCTCCTGGGCCTGACTTCGAGGTTCTTGCCCCTATCGATTCTCTGTATATCTTATTCTTGTCGTGGTGTATCTGCCTGCTAGACTGTGCATCCCCAAGAGCAAGAAACTCATCAGGGCTTACTACATTGCTATGCTTGGTAGTTGTTTGACAAATGTTTGTGGGATGGATGGATGAATAAATGAATGAATGCCTTAAAAGGTATATGTTTTGAAGGAAGTTGTCCCTACTGTAAACAGCGTTTATCAAATCTGTGGTCCATATATTCATAGTAGTGTTCTTGGACAATCTCTTGTAAAAAAAAAAAAATAGTAATGTTCTATAGTGTGTTATAAAGAATTACAAAATGCTTTTTGTTCATTATTCTTAAATTGTATACACACACACACAAATGGAAGTTTAAAGAAAAATCACTCCTAATCCTATTACCCAGAAACAATATGTATGTGCTCTTCCATACATTTCACAAAGTTTTCTTAGTAAAATATTCAGTTTTGTCTTCTTGGAAGGCTTTTATTTTTCCATTTTAAAGCAATATATGCCTGGCATAGAGAGGCATCTGTGAATAAATTAGTAAATCATATCAGCCATTTTTCTAAGACTATAGCTCTAATAACTAACATTTTGTAGCTTCAAATATTCCCTCTTGATGTTTTGTTTTTCAGCGGGTTTTTTTAATTATCATTTAATAGGATTTTCTTTAATTTTTTGCTGTGAGAATGTTGATGAACACCTTGATGCAGAAAAACCTCCTAATTACTTTGTTAGGATAAATTCCTTTTAGCATTATTAATGAACTAAATATTTTGGACATCTTAATGTCTAATGATGTATTTTGTATATTTCTTTTCCAATAAGTTATTTCCCAAGAATTTATACTAGCTTGTAACATTTTTGACAATAGAGTGATGTCATTAACAATATATTAAGTGTAAAAGTTTCTTCATAGCTTTGCCAGCATTTTCCTTATGCTTCTAAAATTAACATATACTCAGATTTAGAAAATAAACAGTAACTCACCACACTTTTTTAATTGTGTATTTCACATGATTGAAATTACATTGCTTTTTGTGCATATGTATGCATCTTTCATTTTTAGCTTAGAATTATATTATGGTTATTTTCTTGTGTCATTCTAAGCTTGTGATTTTAAACAGCTATACAATATTACATTTACTTGCTATTTAACTAGTTCCCTAATATTAGAGGTTATTAGAGATACCCAGTTTTTTATTATTCAAAGTAACATTGAAATGATCATTTTTCTGAGTAGTTTCACCTACATTTTAAGTGAGTTTTATACTTAATTCCTGACAATTGAATTGATAGAGACCAAAAGGCATAAAAAGTGTAATTTTCCCCAAAAGGTTTTTGCAAGCCATTTGTAGTGCTATCAAACTCAACTTCACTAGAAGAGTGAGTGAGAGTGAGAGAGAGAGAGAGAGAGAGAGAGAGAGAGCACGCGTGCATGCGCATTTTAATAAGAATAAAATGTGTTTCGGTCTTTTCTTTACAAGAGATGGAAAAAGAGTTTCCCGTACAAGTTCCTGTCAATGGCTCTCATTTTGGCATCATTCCCACTCTCAGGCCCTCCCCTTCCCTTTTCTGACTTTTCACTGCCGACCCCAGGATGCCAGGGCTGCCCTCTCTTGCTGAGAACTGGAATTACCCCCTTGTTCCCTGGCTTGGAACCCCTCCCCGACAAGTTCACATAAGCAAGCACCTCCTGGCCAGCTTCTAGTGGGCAAAGTGCTTGTACTGATCCCTGCAAGGTAGTCACATCAATCACTTCAGCTTGGCCCAGGTTAACATATGCACCCAGTGAGGGGCTGCATGTGCCAGGCCTGGAATTTCAAACATCTACACTTCATGGGCTCTACCTTCCAATTCCCTCTCTCCAGCAGAGGAGGCAGATAAGTAAACTCACTGCCCCTTTCACTCTCATTATTTCTCTTCCTTTGGAGAACGTAATGTTTCGAAAGAGCACCTCCTCTTCCACACCCTGAGACTAAGCCAAAACTGAACCTCACTTAGCTATTTCTGTCATGCAGAAGGCTCGGCCAGCCAAGTAGGATCTCTTAGCCACCATGCTATCATTAGGCTGGTGAGCAGAGCCGGATGCCTATCACTAGCCACTTGACAATGTCCATGTCCCCTGAGCCCTGCACTTCCAGCCATCTTCCTTACCCAGAGTTCTAGTCAACTCTTGTGGTATCCTGGCAACTAGCTTTCCTGAGGGCTTTCAGAATCACCACTCTGGATAGGAAACATAGGATATCCTCAGATTTTAAAAGCTGAATGAAAAGGGAGAAAACAGGTATAAAAATATAAAGTTTTTTTTAAACACACATCAAAAAATGGAAGACACCGTCTTCCTTAAATCTTTCAGAAAGACCAATTTCTCATCAAACCATTGACAACGTCTTTCCCAGAATAAACTTCAGACCCCCACCACTGTCATTTGATTTTACTTGCCTTTAGACTGTTAAGTCGTTGCTATTCTTTGTCTCCATTTTTTAATTTTTTTCCCATTTTCACCACCCATTTCTATGACTTTTTTATACCTGCCTGCTCCCTTCACCCTGTGCAAATCCTGCTATTCACCTTTTTGGGACTGAAAGCAACATTTTAATCTCAACTAGGAAGGAAACAAAACAATTTCCAATCAAATTCACAAATGCAGAAATCACCTACAGCAGTCATTTCTTTGATGTCTGACTGCTCCCTCTGTTCTGAATTCAGTCAGGACATGGACAAAGGCTTTTAAAGTCTGGGCCCGCCACACCCGAGATATAGTGAACCTAATGAGACATGCTTTTCAGATTAGAGTTCCTGAGAGCGTAATGTTTGGTTGTTTGCCTTCTTCAACGTGTCTGACTACTCCTTGTCTTCCCACTCCCCTCTGCCCTGCTTTGCTCCTGCACAGGCTCCCACTGCCCTGGCTCCTGTACACCATCCTTCACAGATTCCAGCCAGTGGCTGTCAGCAGCAATGGCCTATTCTGTGCCATCGTCCTTCTCTTCATCATGCTGCTCTTCGTCATCCTCTCCATTGCCCTCTGCAAGTGGCGAATGAACAAAATCCTGGGCTTCATCATGTTTGGCCTCTACTTTGTGTTCCTGGTGGTGAGCGTTCTCCTAGAAGACAGAATTCTTACATGCCCTGTCTCTATCTAGCAGGAAAAGCCATATCTTGCACCAACAGCATGAATGGTCCCTCCCCACTCTCGGCTCTTGGCTCCTTGACCTCTTGAGAAGAGGCAGCTGGCACATAGCCCTGGGTGCCAAGTGTCCCTCCTTGGTGGATTTGAGGAGAGATGGATTCACACTGGGCCCATTCACTTCACAGGCTGCTTCCACCTTGCCTACCAAAATGACTTCACATAAGAGACAAGAGAACCATCATTATGAGGCTTCTCCCCATTCACCACTGACAGGTACTCCTCGCTGGTCGGAGGTACATTCGATGCAAACAAGGACAGAGGCTCTATATATATATACCTATAAATATACATATTATAAATATACGCACATGAACACACAAATCCTGCCTGTTCCTGTACTATAGCTCTCCTTCCATACCTATAGATTAGTACATACCTGTAAATAGACACAAAGAAAAATTATATATATATATATAAAATCAGAGATATATATATATATATAAGTACAAATGCATCTTTTCAGGGATAGCTCTAGTATATTTATAGTACTTATTTGAAGAGGGGCATCAACCTGCAGTCTGGGCTTTACCTCTTAAGTGCAACAGGTGAACTAATGGAACCAATAGACAAAGGTAGCATTGTGGTGACCTTCAGCTACCTTGGACTTGCTGAGATCCTGCCTGGTAAGGTAGATGGTTTAGGGAAATAGTTTGCAGGGAGGAGGGCTTAGTGGAGAAGGTCCATAGGGGCCCTGAGCTGAGCCTTCCAAAACATTCCCATAAGCAAAACAGGGAGAATATCTGCCCACCTCCACCGGAGTACCCTGACCGAGAAACTCAGGGTACTTAGGACAGACAGAGATTAAAAACCCAGACCAGGTGAACACTGGTTTGGGGAAGCGAGGAAGTAACAACCAGGGTTGGGTTTTTTGTTTTGTTCTTATATTGTCGCAGCATGCAAGTAGAATATATGACTACAAAGCAAATTAGTGCTTTTTCTAGGACAGCAAGACTATATAAACTGAACCTGTATTCTTCCAGCGCATGTCCCATTATCATCAAAAGAAGGTGGGTAAACTTAGCTGTGATTGTCATTTAGATATATTTTGATGCTAAGGGCTGCCAAGAGAGCTTAGATGTGCGATAAGAAACCATCCAGTAGAGGTGCTTAGTGGGCCTTGCCACCTAATGGGATGTAAGGGCATAGTTCTTTAAAACGTTTTCTAATGTAGTCATAAAGGGCTGTAGTGTCTGCAGAAATCATTATTCCCAATAGCACTAAATTAACTCTGCTTGGGTTGAGGCAGCGTAGAGATGCTTGGAAAGGCATTTGCACACTCAGTGCACCCCAGGAAGGTTTCTGAGTGCCAGGTCAAGTTGTACCAGGACCAGGCTTTGGTTAAAGTTCTTGTAACATCTATGTCTCTTCTTCCATCAGGACTCCATCTAGAACTCTCTCTAGTTTTTAGAGTACACTGTATTTGATAGCTTGAAATTTGTGTAAGGAAGCTATTCATTCCAACAATTTGATTTCTTGATTTTGCTCGTTACATGGAATATTTTAATTTCATGCATTCAGTGCCCCTAAGTTCTATGTGACATCTTATATGATTTCTAAGATCTATGTCAGTAGAAAATAAAACCAGCAAGGGGGAAAAAAATAGGCAAACTAAATCAATGAAGAACCGCGTAGATTGCTTATACCCATTACCGAGAGAGAAAAAAAAAAAAAAAAGAGTGCTTTTCATTTATCTAAGTCATGCTTTTCCTTAAAATCAATTGAAAAAGTGAATCAAGGATGGGTCATTATTCTGTACCCATCCTAAGTCTAAGTTGGTACATATGGCATGTGGGAAACTTCACCACGTGTGTTCCCATCTCCAACCTATTCTGTCATTGAAGGCTGCTATGATTTTGTTGTGAGCACATACCTCTTAACGTGGGAAGACAGCATGCAGAACTCACAGCGGAGTAAGAGGAAAGGTAACCTGACAGCCCCAGATCAAGCTCAATATTCCTTCCAGAAAACCTCAGCTTACCCCACAGATCATGGCAATAACAGGAAGTGCCCATCATTGCTCTTCACCCAGAAGCAAAAAGCACCTTAAACCCGAGGCCCCCTGGGAAAACAAGAAATCAAGATGGCTGCCGGTCAGAGACTGGCTTTCAAGTCTCTCCAGCTTGGCAGAGTGGGGTCCTCAGATGTGTGACAATGCCTGCCAAGACATTGAAACACCATCCAATAGAGGTGCTCAGTGGGACCTGCCACCTAACGGGAATGAATCACATTCATCGAGGTTAGGACTTAGTCCTGGGGCAAGAACTTGTGCTGCTTCCTTAGAGTGAAAGAATGAGGAAGTGAATTTTACGTTTAAAAACTCCAGTTGTTTTCCCTGTGTATTTCTTGAAGGGCAGCAAAGTTGGTTACTGTATGGATTTTATATTATTGACTGGTGTGTTGTTTCAAAGAAGGTTTAAATAGGTGACCGACTCAGCTGCAAACAGACTATGTAAAACCAAAGTTGAAGGAGCTCTGGTGCAACCCTCTTCTTATTTCTGATCCTCCCCCTGCCTCCTCACTCCCTCCCATTTACTCCCAGCTCACAGTGAAGGCTGATCCAAGTAGCTGTGGTGCCCTTGGTTTGTCTGGGAGCTCCACTTCACAGGAAGTGTTGTGGTCTTCCATGTGAAATTGCATTTGAGAAGACAGTATTTCCAGCCCACTTCCCACCTCAGTCATGTGCACCAAGCCTGACCTACAGACACAAGTGATTTCACAGCCTGCCCTTGCTTTCCCTTCATTTCTGTGTCTGTGAGTAAGTGGTTATGTGTTGGGCTAGGGTCAATTCAGAGAGATGTGTACTGAGTGCAACAGTGGGTCTTTGAACCATTCAACTCATTGGTATAATTATAAGAACTTTCCCCATTATGGTTTCTAGAGCAAGTCATCTCTAACTCCTTTTCCTGCATGCCTGTGTATATACATATATAAATATACATTTATCTTTATACCAGATCTATATGTACACATATAATATGACTTATATCATCACCCTCTGACCCTATCACATTCAGGATTCTAAAGCAGGGAGCATCAAGTTTGCCAAAGTCAAGGAAAAGGAAAGTCATGCACACAAACCAAAGGGAACATTTCTTCCTGATTTCATAAGGTAGTTTTGTTCCATGCACATATATATATACAAATATACATGTATGTACCCATATTTCCCCACCCTAAGAATATCGATTTATAGCCTTAAGGAAATGGTCAGCCATATCCCTAATGCTGATATAGAGGCAAAGAATACACAACAGAAAATACAGAGCAAAAATTTAGACTGCAGATATTCTCTTTGCTTCTCTGGAGCAGGGTATAAAAGATATCACCAATTCAAGAGCCAACATTGTACTAATCAATCTAAAATAAAATGAGTTGCGCACAAATGATTTCATTTACTCACAGCAAACCAAGCAGGTCTTGCTTGCTGTCACCACCCACCCTCCCCCATACTTCCAAGGCCGCAGAGCAGCTTGGCTCAAACTGACAGTTCCCAAATAGAAACTCGTAAATTGCATCTGAGAATACCCATGCTATCTCCAGCTGCCCTCTGAACCTGACCAGATCCTGATGAACTGAAACTGAAGATTAGATGGTGTTCATGCGACTTCCCAGGACCTAAACCGAGTCAAGCAGTGACAGAGCAGTGCTGTATGCTTGGACTAAGGGATGGAGTTGTTTAATATACTTGGCAGATGCAGCAGAATGTCCCAAAGCCTTGCCCAGGAGATTATAAAAAGAGGCGGAGACTGTTTCATATTCAGGGAAAATGCTTTGTAAGGCTTCTAACAGGTGTCACCTGACAAGGGCCATTATAATGTATTTTATAGGGAAGACATGAATCAGGTGGTTTGGAGCCCTTTCAGCAAAACACAACTGCCTCGCTGATTAGACATTTGACAACATTAACGTACATCCATTCCTGGGCAGGGAGAGAGTCGGCCAACTCCCCACCACTGCACATAGCTTTTAAAGGCCTCTGGACCAGTGAGAGGAGAGAGGAACTGCAAAGGGAGCCCACCCCCAGACCACTCTAACAAAAAGCTGACCAAAGAAATGACACCTGGTAGAGCAGCTGGCCAGATAGAGTTGAAGATGGAACTTGTGTTAAATGCTCTGCAGAAATTACTGCATTGGACCATGTAACAGGGGTCTGATGGCAAGCATTTCAGAACATGACAGTGTGCTTTCCTCCCCACATCTACCAAACACACACCCAAACCCCCCACACGCAAGATTATGTGGATGCCATGCTTCTTTGCACCTGGACAGATTGTTTTTCCAGTAAGTAGGTGGCAGCTCTGTTCCAGAAGAAGAAACGAAGTGAAGCTGTTCTCAGGATGATTTCTGGAGAAAACAACTGTCTCCTGAGGGCATAGAAGTCAATGCTCACTCTTGCTAAGCCAGATCTTCCTTGACCATCCAGCTTAACATTTTTAAAAGATGCATCCTCAACCCCTATACCTCTCTCAACAATATTGTCTTCAATTACTAGGTAAGGCCTCATCATTAAGAGAGGGTTAGGAGAAAAAAATAGAAGAATAAGGAAAGGGAAGAAAGGAGGTATTAATTTCCTAGGATTCCCAAGAAAACAAGCGTCACATTGAAATATATCCCTATGTAGTTTAAAATGGTTACAAATATCAGGCTATGTTTAGCCAATTACAAGAGCCCATATAGTTTTAGATTTAAAAAAAATAAAAAATAAACCTTCTCAAGAAGACCTTGGGAAAGAAAGAAAACCCTGCCCTGTTCCACCATCTATTTACAGTTAGGTCTCTGATTCTGCCTCTATCTTTGTGTTTCATTTTTAATCTCACAGCTTCATACATTTTGAAATATATAGCAAACAAGAAAAGCAATAAGGGAACTACTCAGAACCAGCTCAACCCTATTACTTATTATTCCACCATGGCAATACTCCTTTCAATTCACCAGGAGCTTTGGACCCGCACAGGCTGTGGCATGTAATCACCAGGAGCAGGTAGGAGTCTGTAGAAATCATAGGCACACTCATGTTTGCTCTGGAAGGAATCTGTTTTCCACGCTGACTCCCCCAACTCATGTACGCGCTGGCATTTTACATGCCTTCCTGTCATGTGGGGTGCCAGCCTTGCTCAGAACTACCCAAACTCCACAGAGGTCCTTAATATGCTTAGGGACAGATTTCTTAACAGTGAGAAATCGCTACAAAGGACAAGTACATCTACAAGTCAGGCAGCATTTGAGAGGCAAAAATGACCCTGCAATTAGGACTGGATAGACAACTGTTTTTAAATTTGCACACGAATAGTGAGGGACTTTATAGATCACCCTATTATCTCAGCCAGAGCACTTCTACTAGATGATTCATTGAAAGACTGGAAAACCTAACTGAATTTGTAAAAACAGACAAACATCTAAGTCTGAAAGAATGCCATGGAGTTTGCGTAGGCTCCCACCAAAGATTTCATTCCATTAAGAGGGTTTGTCTAGCCTATAACCCTAATCCAAAGGATAGTCCTCTTACAGGGCAGAGTCCAGCATAGATGCTGGTGTGACCCAGCTCAATGTTTAACAACCATCAGCATCAGAAACAGTCTCCCTCCAGGTTAACCCAAGCCCCTCCACTTAATGACTTAACCTATTTTTTTTTTTTTTTTGGCAAAAAATAACTGCATCTGGGCACTCTTCACCCCAGACATAGTTAGAAGTCACCACTATGTGACTCTTTACCTATTGTCATTAAAACTATCTTTAGATTTTTCTTTGAGTCTTTTAATCCTCTTAATTTTCCTAGTTCCTCTCTACTAAGCCTTTTTAAATTCTTTATATTGGTCTTAAATGATGAAATCTAATGACTAATCAGGACACAAGGATAAGGTCTGAACAGTGTTGAACTATACTGGATGCGGCATGACCATGAAGCCCTGGTGAAGTCAAGATCACACACTGTTTTTAAGGTCATTAAGTCATAATCTCAGACTCACAAAGGACTCAGAATCGAGGAGACACCACTTTAGATTACTCCAAAACTCTGGGCCTGCACTTACTAATTTACCAAGAGGAATCAATATTTTTATTTTGAATATGGAATTGGGGGAAATAGTTGGCTCTCCACTTATTGACTAGTACTGCAGTATATTCACATCCTTTTGTGTGGTAGGTTGGATAGGACTTTTCTCATTGGCTAGGGTTCACCAAAAGGATGGGAATTTGTTTCTGCATTCTTACATATTCTGCATATTCCTTCATAATGGATCCGTAAGTAACTAAGGCCTTGGAGACTAACAGTTCTCTAAAATACTCAGCTAACCAAAAGAAAATACTTACTTTTTAAATCATGTCATGGAAAATAGAAAAGTGAAAAACGTCTGAAACCCTGAATAAAATTATCTTAAAAATGAAATTACATGCATGAATTAAGGATAGATAACTTCTTGCCATTTAATTAAACAAATCTCCAATTCTTCTCATCAGAATAAAACTGAAGGACAATGGATGCCTTTTGGGTTTTTTAATTTTTTAATATTGCACTTTATAGTACTTCATAAGAGACAATTGTCTTAATTAAAGCCATAAAATACCAATAATACATATATTCAGGGCTTCTGAATATAGTCAGTCAATAAGCAGTCCATGAGTCATTCCTGTTTTGTATTGTTTGTTGTAAATTGGTGTTGATCTGTTCTATTTTTTATTACCTATAATTATTGTTCTAGACAATTCTAATCTACTTATAAATTTTAGATGTGTGGTTTAATAAAACTTTGAAAAATCAAAGAAATTATTCATTTCACAAAAGCATTCTTCATTCTCAAAATAGCTTCTACAGTTTCTTTAAATAGCAAGTTCTAATACTACATGGAAATTATTTTAAAATTGTAGATTGTTTTTCAGGAATCCATTTTGTTATGTAAAGCAAGGTTCACCCATACAGAGAGTGAAACAGATAATTAGCAAACATATACCTGGGAAATGTAGGGTGTGTTTGAGCTTTAATAGAAATACAGGATAGGTCTAATAAGTTTCCTTATAAAAATGGCAGATAGAGATACATAATTTCTTATGCCAAAATTATTAACCTTCCTTGGGAGGACATGTAAAACAGCATACTTCATAATGCATTGGTGTTTTTTCCCCCCTCTCTGCTAAAATACACAATTTCTAACCTAGCATGGTAAACTGTTTACAAACACATATATAAAGTTGTCCCTACAACTAAAACTTTAATGTTTCACTTCATCGCAAATGTTTATATAGTTTTCTTTAACAGACAGGGTCTTGCTCTGTCACCCAGGCTAGAGTGCAGTGGTGCAATCATAGCTCAGTACTGCCTCAAAGACCTGGACTCAAGCGATCCTCCCACCTCAGCCTCCTAAGTAGCTGGGACCTCAGGCACATTCCACCATGCCTAATTTTGTTGTTGTTGTTAAGAGACAGAGTATCCCTCTGTTACCCAGGCTTGTCTCAAACTCCTGGGCTCCTGAGATCCTCCTGCTTTGGCCTCCCAAAGTGCTGAGATTAAAGGCATGAGCCACCATACCCAGCCCTTTTATATCACTTGAGTGAAAGTAAAATAATGACTAAAAAGAACTGAATAGTCTAGAAATATCCACCGGAACTGGGTACCTAAATTATCTACATAGAGTAAACATACTAAATTGGACAGCCCCATCAATTTTATGCTTAAATGGCCAATTTGCCCTAAAGAAAGGGTATCTGAACCAAGGGCCAGTGATACTCCTCTGTTGGAGGATGTTTTGTGATCTAAAAGAGTTTCTCTAAAGGGCTGAGACTCTATTCAGAAGAGGGAGTCTCTGTTACTGAATTGCCCTATTGAGCCCTACATACAAAGTTCATATATAAGCCCTGCATCTAGCCTTGATATTTCTCAAGTCAAAAACCTCCGGAAGCAACAGCTTCCACCTTCAAGCAATCCACAAACTCAAAAAGCCATCAAATTACGAATAGCAAAATTACCTTCCTGATTCAGTGAAGTTGCTGCTAGCACTAAAGGAAAGAGAAATTATACTTTTGTTCTTCAGACATGGTTAAAACAGAGATCATGTTGTCAATGTTGACTCCAACATAGACATTTGCTCTATAATATATAAACTGTCTTTTAGACAGTTTGTGTTAAAAATATCAGAATGCCATTTTTGTAAAGGCTCTTTTTTAGGATGGATGTGGTCTCATGCTTCCTTTGTTCCCCTCCATTTTAAAGGAGCATTGTAACCCCTATCCTCACCCCTACAAAACTCCAATGGATGCACTTCCAAATTACTTCTGTCATTTTGTGTGTGTTGTGTTTATTATGAGCAATTTTCACTGGATGATGGGATACATGGCGATACTATGTCAGTTTATTCTCTGTGAATATGTCTGTACATAGGCAGGAAGCTCTATTTGTACATAGACTGTTTGGAGTATGTACTTCTGTCACTGGACTTCATTCTGATAAACAGCGTTTCTTCTTGTTTCACTGTCCATACCTTTGTGCTTCTACTACTGATCATCAGTTCATAGAATATCACTTTATGTAACTAAGTCTCCTCAGTGTGAAAAATAATAGTAATAAAATTATTGACTCAAAGAAGTACTGTTTTGTTGTTTGGAGTAATTCTTACCTGTGACTAATCAGGACCCTCAGGGTCACAAGAATACATACACTATCATGGAAGTTTTATTGCAGGGATTCTAGAGGACAACAGGGAAGGCAAGAATCACTGTTAATTATATAGATGCTCCTCAATTTATGATAAGGTATGTCCTGATGAGCTTATCATATGTTAAAATATTGTGAAGTTGGCTGGGTGCAGTGGCTCATGCCTGTAAGCCCAGCACTTTGGGAGGCCAAGGCAGGTGGATCACGAGGTCAAGAGATCAAGACCATCCTGGCCAACATGGTGAAACCTCGTCTCTACTAAATGTGCAAAAATTAGCTGGGCATGATGGCACACGCCTTTAGTCCCAGCTACTCAGAAGGCTGAGGCAGGAGAATTGCTTGAGCCCAGGAGGCAGAGGCTGCAGTGAGCTGAGATCACAACACTGTAGTCCAGCCTGGCGACAGGGCGAGACTCCGCAAAAAAAAAAAAATCAAAAAAAGAACAACAAAATACATATATTGTTCAGTCAAAAATGCATTTAATACACCTAACCTGCTGAACATCACACTTTAGCCTAATCTACATTAAAGGTACTCAGAATGCCTGCATTAGCCTACAGTTGGGCAAAATCATCTAACACAAAGCCTATTTTATACTCAAGTGTTGAAGATTTTTTGTAATTTATTGACATTCTACTGAATGTGCATTGCTTTTGAACCATCGTAAAGTCAAAAATAGTTAAATGAACCATCAACAGTGAAGGACCATGTGTAACTACCACTTACTGTGTGCTTACTATTATCATTTGAGCTTTTGAATATCTGTGGGAATATTGTGCACTCAAGGGACCACTCCAAAGAAATGGAATTTTAATCAATTAAATATATTCAAAGTGTACATTCAAAAGACTAGTGTTGCCTAAGCCTTTAAATTCAACCTAAAAGTCTTGTTATAAATCTAGTATTTTATATAAAAACAAGAATTCAGGCCAGGTGCAGTGGCTTACGCCCGCAATCCTAGCACTTAGGGAGCTGTATTACTTGAGGTCAGGAGTTGGAGACCAGCCTGGACAACATAGTGAAACCCGTCTCTATTCAAAATTCAAAAACTAGCCAGGTGTGGTGGCAGGTACCTCTAATCCCAGCTACTCAGGAGGCTGAGGCAGGAGAATCGCTTGAACCCTGGAGGTAATTGCAGCGAGCTGAGATCACTCCACTGCACTCCAGCCTGGGCAACAGAGTAAGAATCCATCTTAAAAAATAAGAATTCATGGTCTCTTTTTCTTTGATTACTTCAGTTAGCTCAGTTTAAAAGATTAAATTTTAAATAATCCAATTTATAAATTCAGTTAATTAAATTCCCTCAGGCACATTTTAAATTTTACACATTTGACATATCTGATTTTCTCAAACACTCCAAAAGTTGGTTTTATCTTGTTCAGGACACAAACCCTTCTCTAGACAAAGAGACAGACTTGAAATGCAAATTGAGTAGGTGTAATTGTTTTCTATCATCCTCAACTCACTTGCAAGCACCAAGTCCACTCTTTTTCATTTTTACTTTGTCTGGGTAGCTCAAACAACATCTTATATAGTCCTTAGCTTTTTAAAAGAAAGCATAACCTACAAACCTAGAAAACAAAATTTTCTAAGCACTTAAGCAATTTCTAAGCAATTAATGTAGTAAGTAAAACAAAATGTATAATAAACATTTCAATACCATTTAAAAACCTAAAGTCTGTGACATCTTTAAAATTAGTATTAGTCTAATGTAAATTATGCATTTCAGATTGCAATCAGATTATCCAATATTCTGAATTCCTTAACACCTTAAAATATCCAAATGATTATAAAACATATCTCTAAACCACACCAAAGTATTAACACTATAAATTTGATTTATCTCATTGTCTCTATTTTTTTTTTTTTTTTTTTTTTTTTGAGACGGAGTTTCACTCATGTTACCCAGGCTGGAGTGCAATGGCGCGATCTCGGCTCACTGCAACCTCCGCCTCCTGGGTTCAGGCAATTCTCCTGCCTCAGCCTCCTGAGTAGCTGGGATTACAGGCACGCACCACCATGCCCAGCTAATTTTTTGTATTTTTAGTAGAGACGGGGTTTCACCATGTTGACCAGGATGGTCTCATTTCTATAACATTTTCCCAGCTTCGAAAAGTCACCCAACTAATGAGCATATTTACCATCTGGAGCAGGATATAATGACTGACGCAAAGTCACAAGACCATTACTTATCATTTAGAGAATTGACCACAGGACCTGACATATGGGCCCTTCATACTGAATTACCTCAGGACATGACACATGGGCCCTAAATATGATGTGTTAATCTCAGGGCCTTGGCTTCCTCATCTATGTAATGAAGATAATACATGTGTCTTCATAATAGAATGATTTATAATCCTTTGGGTATACACCCAGTAATGGGATTGCTGGGTCAAATGGTATTTCTATTTCTAGATCCTTGAGGAATTGCCATACTGTCTTCCACAAAGGTTGAATTAATTTATATTCCCACCAACAGGGGAGGAATAGCAGTGGGTGGGGGGATTGGGAGGGATAACATTAGGAGAAATACTTAATGTAGATGATGGGGTGATGGATGCAGCAAACCACTACCATGGCATGTGTATACCTATGTAACAAACTTGCACAATCTGCCCATGTACCTCAGTAAAGCATAAGAAATAAATTTTTTTAAAGGTAAAAAACAGAAAAAAGTAAATCTTTGAATTTATTTTAAAAAATGAAGATAATAGTATCTACCTCAAATGTGGATGACACAATTAAATGAGGTAATATAAAGTGCTTGGATAAAATCTAGCCCATAATAACCATTTTTAAAACATTTACTATTTTAAGAAACTCACTACTAAAATTCAGACATAATTACTAAAGTATAATATACTAGAAGAGAGTGTCAGATAATTCTGGCCTCATTCTGTTCTTGGAAAACCCAAAGCTTGCCTGGGGTGATCCACACTTCTGGTTCTGACGATTAAGAGTCCGTTTTAATAACATTCTCTAGATTTTGGCCTCAACCAGCATCAAGCCAGCTGGTCTTCAGTACACACGGGAAATCTTTTTCTCCATCTTGAAGACTGCAGTTTTTTGCTCTTGCTTTTGTTTTCCTCTGTGCGCTAAGGGGTAACACGCAGGGGTTTGGAGTTCTCACATGCAAAGTTCTTGTCTCACTACCCTTCCAGGTCATTGCCCAAGGTCTTGAGACTTACAGCCACTTAAGTTGGTTCCATATAGTTTTATCATCTTATTTCCTACATGGCTCAGTTCCCCGTTACTGATGGTTTTATCTTCTTCAGGACACAAGCCTCCTCTAGACAGAGAGACAGACTTGAAATGCAAATTGAGCAAGTCTGTTTTCTATCATCCTCAACTCACTTGCAAGCACCAAGTCTATTCTTCTTTATTTTTACATGTCTAGGTAGCTAAACTAGCCTCTTGTTTAATCCTTAGCTTTTTTAAAGAAAGCCTAATTCTTATTCATGGCTTTTAAATATTTCTTGAACTTGGTGAGCAATAAATGACATACGGAAGTACTTGGGAAACCTGATGTTAATAAATAAAGAAGTTTTGACTAGCTTTTCAATTACTTGAACATAAAAAAGTACTTCTTAATGGCTTAAAAACCATTTCCAATTTTAATATCTTCAAAATTCCCATAGTAATGATTTATACTGATAGTTGGCTTACAACATCTTTATCATGAATGGGTCTTTTTAAATACCACTTTCTGGTTGTCAGAAATATCAAGTTACTGGGGTCCTCATGCATTGGTAAGTTACCAAACATGCAGAAGTCTTCGTACGAAATGTGCTGTGATCAGAGTCCAGACTGTTGGGAAGGCTGACTTTCCGTGTCTCTCCTTATGCAACAATGCGAAAGTTATTACATGACTCTGAATCACCAGTTCCTCACCTATATAATACTATTAAATTACTATATTACCACCCCCATGGGGCTGTTGGAAAGATTGAGTTATGACTACATAAAGTGTCTGGCTTATAATAGGCTCCTTAAAACATGTTAGCTCCCTCCTCCCCACCTCATATGACTTTGAACACTTATATAACCTAAGATTTAGAAAACCTCTAACATGGATTGCTGGTTGGGTTATCTGAATACTTTCTAAGCTTAAAGATTACAGAAATCCTAATTTTCTTCACACTCTAATAACACTACGCCCATCAGAAAATCCATTGCTTCCTGGGATGCCACCGATTTTGGTCCCCTACCTACTCTAATCCAGCAATATACCAGGTGACCTGGGGATCTGATAGCCTAGCCTGGTTAATAAACACATACTAAGAAGCAATTATATTTCAGTCTAAGTGGCCGGGTCAACCAGGACATTAAAAATTCTGAAGTGCACCTAAGACCCCAGAATTCCCACATCTTTTGGAGGTTCTGGTGATGTATACCTACAAATAACATACTGAAATACTAAACTACTGCCTGGTTAATTTTGCCTTTAGGGCCAACTAGAACATTAACCACATTCTGTATACCTCTGCAAGGACAGACCTAAAGGTATTGCGAACCTGGAGTTGGCAGACACTGGGTAAATCTTGCCCCTCATGATCCCTCACCCATGGGATACCATCACAGCACCATCTCCACTATCCTTTCTCAGCAGACCACTCCAAGCAACTGCTACCAGTCTGTCATGTTGGCATGCAGAAGATAACCTAACAGCCATGTTCTAGTCCCTCCTGTCGGTGAGGATAATGAGGACTAATTAGGCCAGTTTACTTTCCTGAGGTCAGACCATGAAGCAGCAGAACTGGACATTAGGGCCTGTTTCTCTCATTTTATGAGTGGTCTTTGCTCCAATAGTCAAAATGCATTGGAGGTGTTTTGCATGTTACCAAGGGTGTTTTGCAGACCGAGCTGCGATGCACGTGGATGTCAGGGTTGAGGATTTGCCACACACAAGCCAGAGTATCTGAAAAACTGTGATAACAAGCTTCTTGTTTAAAAGGCTTAGGGTAGGTCAGTAGTTAAGTTCCAGCCAGACCATGACTAATAGCAGGTTCTAATTAGTGAGAACTATGAAGAAAGAAGAGAAAGGCTTTTGCTGCTAGGATTTAATAATGGAATTTCCAGCAAATAATCTCCTCAAGGACCAAAAACAACCTTATATCCAAATTTGGTAACAAAATGGTTGGAATGTATGCATCTGTCTCTGTCTGCTGGCAGATGCTAATTACCCATGTCCTTGAAATGAATCAGGGCAGGGAAAGTTGTCAACATTCTAACTTCCCTGTTTCTTCCCGGGAGCTCATTCCTATGTGTAATCAATCTCGGTAGCAGTTCCACTAGACTTCATGGAGGAAGAAAAAATGTTTTTTGCAAGGAAAATAATGCCATTCATTCTCATCAGTCTAATTCAGGGATGGTCTTTCAAAGAGCCTGAGAGATGGAAGGAAGACCCTGTCTGTGCCCAGCATCCTCAAATTCCCTGTCCACCTCTGGACTATTGCCTAGAATTTTGCTTTAGCATCGTATCTCTCCAGCTCAACCAACCGGCTGTACCCAAAGGGCACTTAGAACAACTAGAGGCTTTTTCAAACTACTCGTGTGAAACCTGGCCCCCACCACCTCCACTTGTCCCATCCAGCCCCTCCAGTGTGCCCGCCCATGTGAGAGCCATAGACAGCCCTCTATTAAGGGAGTGAGCCATAACCCACAGCAGCGCTGGATGGAAAAAAAGATTAAGAATCCTGTTTACACAAGCCCATTCAAAAGTGGGCAAAGGATATGAACAGCTACTTTACAAAAGAAGACATACATGAGGCCAACAAGCATATGAAAAAATGCTCATCATCACTGGTCATCAGAGAAATGCAAATCAACACTACATTGAGATACCATCTCACGCCAGTTAGAATGGCGATCATTAAAAAATCTGGAGACAACAGATGCTGGAGAGGATGTGGAGAAATAGGAACACTTCTACACTGTTGGTGGAAGTGTAAATTACGTCAACCATTGTGGAAGACAGTGTGGCGATTCCTCAAGGACCTAGAAACAGAAATTCCATTTGACCCAGCAATCCCGTTACTGGGTATATATCCAAAGGATTATAAATCATTCTACTATAAGGACATGTGCACACGAATGTTCATTGCGGCACTGTTTACAAGAGCAAAGACCTGGAACCAACCCAAATGCCCATCGATGATAGACTGGACAGGGAAAATGTGGCACATATACACCATGGCATATTATGCATTCATAAAAAATGATGAGTTCGTGTCCTTTGTAGGGACATGGATGAACCTGGAAACCATCATTCTCAGCAAACTGACACAAGAGCAGAAAATCAAACACCGCATGCTCTCACTCATAGGCGGGTGTTGAAAAATTAGAACACATGGACACAGGGAGGGGAGCACTACACACTAGGGTCCATTGGGGGGAAATGGGGGAGGGACAGCTGGGGGAGGGGAGTTGGGGAGAGATAGCATGGGAAGAAGCGCTAGATGTGGGTGACGGGGAGGAAGGCAGCAGGTGACACTGCCACATGTGTGCCTATGCAACAATCTTGCATGTTCTTCACATGTGCCCCAAAACCTAAAATGCAATAAAATAAAATAAAAAAGAATCCTGTTAGCCTAACACCCTGACCTCTCTGGAAACTGTAACTGGCACAAGGAGTTCATGTCAAGTTCTCCAAGGGACCGTGTAGAATGCCCTATGTTCATTCATGCATTCAGCAACAGGGATTCAAGACCTGCAGTGTGCCAGATACAGGGCTTAGCACCGTGGCCTTGAAGAACATAAATACCAGTCCCTGTTCTCAACCACTTCACTGTCCACAGAGGAAGACAGCATTAGGTTGGTGCAAAAGTATTGCTGTTTTTGTCACTGAAAGTAATGGCAAGAACAGGCCAAGCATGGTGGCTCACACCTGTAATCCTAGCACTTTGGGAGGCCAAGGCGGGTGGATTACCTGAGTTCAGGAGTTTGAGACCAGCCTGGCCAACGTGGTGAAAACCCATCTCTACTAAAAATACAAAAATTAGCCAGGTGTGGTGGCGGGTGTCTGTAATCCCAGCTACTCGAGAGGCTGAGGCAAGAGAATCACTTGAACCCAGGAGGTGGAGGTTGCAGTGAGCCATGATCATGACACTGCATTCCACCTGGGTGACAGAGTGAGACTCGGTCTCAAAAAAGAAAAATGGCACGAATCGCAATTACTTTTGCACCAGCCTAATAACAAATACAGGCCTTGTCCTAGAATAAGCAGCCAACAGAGTGATTAGAAAGCCAGACTGCCCAAGTTTCAATCACAGCTCTGCCACTTACTAGTTGGGTGACCCAAGCCTGTCCATGCCTCACCTTCCCATCTATGATTTTATAAGAATGATTTTATGCAGCTTAGTTAGTACATAATTGAAAAATCCCTAGAACAGTGTCTACCTTAAAGCAGTATAACCCTGTCTGATAAATAAGTGTTATCAACGGGTATCTCCAGGCCATACGCTCCCACAGGAGGGGCTGATTCACTCCATCTGGGAGTTCAGGAAAACCTTCAGAGAAGAGATCGCCTCCGAGCTAGGGTTGAAGGATGAAAAACTCCAACAAAAGGAAACACCTGTTGTAAGTGGTAGATTTTTAAAATGTGATGTGTGGGGGAACAACACTGGGCGTGGCTGGAAAGGCAGGGCCTCCTGGGAAGTAGAGATGTCAGCACCAGATTGCAGAGGGCCTGTTCTAACCCAGGGAGCAGCATGGACCTTCTCCTGCCACCAAATGTCATTCATCAGCATGTGGCATGGTCAGACTGGAGCTTAAGAGAGCCCCCTGCACATACTGAAAAGAAACGGCTTGGATTTGCTTCCCAGTAATCCAGGGGTATGGAAGAACCAGGTGGGCTATAAGTTCATTATTGAGGCCTGATGATGGATACTCAGGGGTTCCTTATACAATCCTGTTTGTATGTGATTGACATTTTCCATTATAAACAATTATTTTAAAACAGTAGTCCAGGGAAAGCTCTTGGGAACTGTCACTCTCAACTGTTATCAACCATTTGTACCTCAGTGTGAGAGAAAGAAAGTACTGACGGAAAAGAAAGATGTAGGGGATGAGTGGGGTGAGAGGAGACCAGAGAAGTAGAACTGAGGAGGGAAAGGGCAGTCAACAGAGAAGCACAGGCATTCCAGCACCAGTCAGCCTCCTTCCTCCTGCCCGCTGCCACAGCGCCCACCACCAGTCAGCCTCC
>NW_016107582.1:2747038-2747517 GCF_001604975.1 Cebus imitator
CCGCTGCCACAGCGCCCACCACCAGTCAGCCTCCTTCCTCCTGCCCGCTGCCACAGCGTTTCCACTAGTCGCTCTCCTGCCTGGGTACTTGTGGCTGACACAGGCTGCATGCTCAAGGTGTAAACACACCTGATAGCAATAACGTAAGCAGACCCCGAGACTGACCCTATATGGCAGACACATTGGAATGTGTGTTCCAAGCTAAGGAATCTGCATGGCCAACCTGGAGACTCATACCTTAACAATGATGAGCATCTGAGCTCGCAGCCCATCCCATGGAACATGGGCCCAACAAGCGATTGAGGCCCTGAGTTTTGGGCTAAACAAAGGTTGCCAGATGGAGGTCATGTGGGAAGCGTGTCAGGTGAAAACGCTACTCAAACTGTATGCTGTTTGCAAGCAGTGGCGGTTTTCCTGCCCAGCTCACCACCACTAGACTATGTAACGTGGTCATCCAGTCCGGCCCACCGCCACTAGAC
>NW_016107582.1:2748217-2763751 GCF_001604975.1 Cebus imitator
GTCCGGCCCACCGCCACTGGACTGTATGTAAGGTGGTCATCCTGTCCGGCCCACCGCCACTGGACTGTATGTAAGGGGGTTATCTCGTCCAGCCCACCACCACTGGACTTTCTCCCCTGTATGTGAGCCCCTAAATTAATCCCATGTCGGTCGGGCATGGTGGCTCACGTCTATAATCCCAGCACTTTGAGAGGCTGAAGCAGGCAGATCACCTGAGGTCATGAGTTCAAGACAGCCTGGCCAACATGGTAAAACCCCATCTCTACTAAAAATACAAAAGTTAGCTGGGTGTGGTGGCACGTGCCTGTAATCCCAGCTACTTGGGAGACTGAGGAGAATCTCTTGAACCCAGAGGGCAGAGGGCAGAGGTTGCAGTGAGCCGAGATCGCACCACTGCACTCCAGCCTGACAGAGAAAGACTCCTCAAAAAAATAAAAAATAAAAAAATAAAAAAATAAAGTCTCCTTTGCTGACTTTGGGTCTCTTCTTCCGCTTCCTGAACCTAGTGCCTTCCCTATTGAGGTTAATTGGGGTTTGGCACCACACAGGCCAGGCCACATCTGCTCTGACCCCCTGGATTTGATCTAGTTTTTTTCTGGGGCCACTGCTGACTTCTTCCCCACAAAAGATGCCCTGGTGGCTGCAGGACTTCCTTTTCTGATGTGAGCTGTTCTGTCTGGGGTGTTGGATCTAAGATGTGTCTAAGATGTTGTGTCATCTCCTTAAGGAGAAAGGGTTCGCTCCAGGACAAGAGTAGGGTTACACTAGGAGGGTTCCAAACCAAATGAACTCCCGGGACCACTGCATTGTGTCCCCTGAGCCAAGAGGTTCAGAGAGAAGTCCCTTCCCTGTGAGCCCCAGGAGAAGAAATTGTCGGCAGTTAATGCTCACTGCAGACAGAATAGGTGCTGTCTGTTTGACAGAAAGAAGATAAACTGAAACTCGTGTGTGCAAGTGAGAGAGCATGAGTGAGTCCACACAGGAAAGACAGCACAAGACCAGGAAAAATCCTCCTTAGAAAACCCATTACTTCCACAGCATGCAGGCCAAGGCAAGGGGTGTCTATTGAAAGAAAGGAAAATGTTCTTGTTTGGGGGCAACATTAAATCCAAAGATCCTGTTGAGACAGGGAGTTAAGTGGGACTCTTTCCTGCATCTCCATGTTGAAGGGGGCAGAGGGGATCGGAATATGGTTATGAGCCACCAAATAGAACCGTCTTCCCACATCGGAAATTTGCCTGACAACCTTCTCCCCTTGGGTTATTTACTCTGTTTTGCATGTTGGGGTTGGGAGAGGGAGAATTATAATCTTTCTATCAGCTGCTTTGACATCTGCTGTTTGGCAGGAACTAATCTAATGACGAAAGACTGACTCAGATTCTTTCTGGGAAGAGGCATTTTGGGGACAAGAAAGCAAAAGAGGATATATGCGAGCAAAGCCCTAGAAGTCGGCAGCGGGCACAGCCTTCCCAGACAGCCACCTCCCACAGTCACTGGGCACTTCCAGGTGGGCAGGCTGTGGGGCGGGGGCAGTCCCCTCCCAGCCACGCTGAAAGCAGGTGGGCGTCCAGCAACACCATTGCTGCACCCCAGGTGACCTTCCTGGGCACCAGTTGCCGAGGCAACGGGGGTACTTTGAAAATATCTTTTTTAGATGTGACTGCGAGGTGAGAAGAGGGACAGAGGGAACAGAGAGATTCCAGGCTGATACCCACTTGACACTTAAAATGCAGCCCGGAAGTTCTTGGTGCTGCTGCCCTCTACAGGCAAAATCGTAGATTACGATGATCGCCCACCAAAAATGCCCCGAAAAAGAGCTGTATCATTTTCCCACCAAGCAGCCTGGGAGTAACAGAAAACAGGAGCAGGGATAGGGAAGGCCCAGGGGTCCCACTACAGCGACGGTATCACCAGAAAGGGAAGAGACAATTTGAGAAACACTAGGTCAAAAGTTGTATGTTGCCAGTTCTGGAAATCACTTGGTAATGTGATTATACATCCAAATGCAAAAGCAGACACTGAAATCTACATATTGCAGTTGGCTTGAAGACTGTCATCTCTGCCACTCATGTCCTGCCAGTTTTGTGGGGAACCTGGTGCTAAACCACTGGTGAACCACCTGCTTCTGTCTGGGGATTTTGTATGGAGCAGAGCAGCTCCTTCGCCATCCTCTAGTGTAACTCAGCCCTTCTTGACACAGGGGTTTGTAAAAAGGAAAAATATATAAAGGAAAAGGATGATCATCTATAATCCACAATGGGTGTGAATCTTTTCTATTTGACAATGAAATCTCAATTACAACAATGTGATAAAGAACTCTCATGCCCTCCTGAATGTGTTGGGTATCTTCTGTGTAAAGCAATGGTACAATTTAATCTTTGCTTATAAAAGTGCTCCAGCTTCCACAACTCCACCACCAGCAGCACCACCAGAGAACTCAAATGCAAATTCCCAGGCCCCCATCAGACCTGTGGACCCCGAAACTCTGGGGGTGGAGTCTAACAATCATGCTTTGACAAGTCCTCCAGGTGATTCTGATGTCCACTAAAATTGTGAACTACTGATTTATTTAACAATTATTCATTTGAAACTTCAAATATTACTGACTGCAACACATTCATTTCAGGCAATGACGGAGAGAAGAAATGAATTGAGATATAAGCAGGGTGTGCAAAAGAAACAAAGCCCATCCCCTCCTAGCCTGGGCAGATATCACAATCTTAGAATCTCAGGATATCAAGAATTCCCCTTTCTACCATTGAGGGAAGGGGATCCCCTCTGCTCCTGGCCAGGACTTAAAGCTCAGAATGAGCTCCCAGCAATGCCCATGATCCAGGGATTAAGAGAAATGGGTTGTTTGGCAGGAGGTGCAGGAGAGAAGAGGTTAATGCCAACTGAGCACTGACACCAGGGCTCTCAGAAGGACCCCGTTATGCAAGAAGAATTACCCCACTAACAGATGCAGGAACTGAGCCCTTAGGAAAGTCAAATGACTTGCCCAAAGTCACCCTACCTCTTGGTAGGAGAAATGAGATTAGGACCAAGGCCCATACGGCAAAGATGACCATATCTTTCTTCTAAATTCTACCGGGCCACTCTTAGCACTGTCTACAAATTTTTCTGATAGAAATGTCTTTTATCTGTGGCCACTGGCCACACATGACTATTGAACACTTGAAATGTTGCAGGTGACCAGGCGCTGTGGCTCACACCTCTAATTCCAACAGCTTGGGAGGCTGAGGTGAGAGGACTGCTTGAGGCCGGGGGTTTGAGACCCGCCTGGGGAACATAGTGAAAACCTGTCACTTAAAAAAATAAAATTGGCCAGGTGTGAAGGCTCATGCTTATAATCCCAGCACTTTGAAAGGCCAAGATGGGCGGATCACTTGAGCTCAGGTGTTTGAGACCAGCCTGGACAATATAGTAAAATCCCATCTCTACAAAAAATACCAAAAAAAATAGCTGGGCATAGTAGCACACACCCATAGTCCCAACTACTGGAGAGGCTGAGGTGGGAGGATCACTTGAGCCTGGGAGATGGAGGTTACAGTGAGTCAAGATCCCACCACTGCACTCTAGCCAGGGTGACAGAGTGAGAACCTGTCTCAAAAATAAAACAAAAAATTAATTCACCAGGTGTGGTGGTGCATACCTGTAGTCCCAATTACTCAGGAGGCTCAGGCAGGAAGTTCACCTGAGCCCAGCAGTTTGAAGCTGCAGTGAGCTATGATACTACTCCACTCAAGCCTGAGTGACAGAACAAGATCGCATCTCAAAAAAAAGGAAGGAAGGAAGGAAGGCTGGCTGGCTGGCTGAAGATGTGGTGTAACTGAGAAACTAAATCTTTCATTTATTTTAAATTAAATTGGTCACCTGGGGTTAGTGGCTATTCTATTGCAGAGCAGAAGATCATATGGTATTGTGTAACAATGCCACAAGAGTGGAAATCTGCACCCAAAATAATCCTCAGGGGGAAAAATAAACACATACAAGAGCATTGGTACGGCTAGCAATTTGTCATCTTATTCATTAATCTTTTCTTAATGGAAATGCTGACAGATTCTTATTAGCAGCGTCTGAGTTAAGGAAATACAATTAATCCACAGACTCAGATTTAAAGAGGCCTGCACCTTCCTGAATGTTGCAGTCAGCAAAAGCCAGAGATGGCAGTGTGAGGACCCCATACCACCAGCTAATGGCCTGAAAGAGGACACAGAAGGCAAATGCAACCACTTCAACAGCCCATCTTTTACCCATTTGACAGACTTGAGACACACCCCATCTTGTGTCTTCTAATCGCTGTTGTTCTATATGTTGAGGACATATCAGACAGCTACACCATTGAAACTCACGCATAGCAATGAACTTAGCAGGGATAACTGACCTTGCATTACTTAGTCTCCCAAGATGGCAGTCCAGAGCGGCAAACCTGCTGAACATGGAGAAGACGGATAACAGCGTATGTCATCTAGCTAATGTAGTTGGCATCTGTCCCTTGGCCATTCAACACTCATGTAGATGGGAAACCCAGCCCACAGGACTGTTTAATAGATCCCAAAACAGGTGAAGGACCCCCAATTAAGGATCTATTGAATAAGACTGCCTCTAATCAGTAATTAGGTTCCACTCCCAATTCCACTTGAAGCCTTGTGAAGTGCCTAAGATTCTGAGCCTTTTTCAATAGAATGAGCAAATCAGCAATAGCTGAGGTGGAAAAATGCCCTATCAGTGTGCTCTGCAAAAGCAGGGCCTCCGTGAAAACTTTGAGCCAGCAGGAAAGTGGTGGAGAAGCAGACGGTGAGGATGGGGAGTGGAAGGACAGAGACAAGCTCCCAAAGCCACCAAGGGAATTGGGAAAAATCCTGAAACTTGGGTATTAGGGCCTATGCAATGCAGGGCAACATAAGAGTTAAAGGAATTTTGTTTCTTTTTTGTCATCACTATACGGATAAAAGAATTAACAGCAGAGGGAGAAAGAAAAAAAGTAAAAACAGGGTTCTCTTTCCAGTCTGTGCTTTGCACGGTGCCTTTACACTTAGCAAGCTACTTTCAAAGACAGAGCTTGTCATATACTTCATTGGTATCTACCACAGTCCAGCATATTTCTGGGCACATAGTAGACCCTTAAAATACTAATCAGTTTGAAGTTACTGTGCTACATGGTGGCTTTTTTAACACAGTGCTTCTCAAACTTTCATGTGCCTATAAATCACCTGCAAGAGTTGTTAAAACGTTTTAAATTTTGAATCTCTTTAAGATACACGGTCTCGGCTGGGTGTGGTGGCTCACACCTGTAATCCCAGCACTTTGGCAGGCCGAGGTGGGTGGATCACCTCAGGTCAGGAGTTCGAGACCAGCCCAAGCAACATGGAGAAACGCCGTCTCTACTAAAAATACAAAATTAGCCAGGCTTGGTGACACATGTCTGTAATCCCAGCCACTTGGGAGGCTGAGGCAGCAGAATCGCTTGAATCTGGGAGGCAGAGGTTGCAGTAAGCTGAAATCACACAATTGCACTCCAGCCTGAGCAAAAAGAGCAAAACTGTCTCAAAAAAAAAAAAAGAAAAAGAAAATTAAAAAACAGGGTCTACAGCAGTGCAATGAGAGCTGATTGCAGCCTCAAACTCTTAGGCTCAAGTAATCCTTCCACCTCAGCTTCCCCAGTAGGTAAGACAACAGGCAGGCACCACAGTATCCATCTATTTTCATACTGCTGTAAAGAACTGCCCAAGACTGGGTAATAAAGGAAAGAAGTTTAATTGACTCACAGTTCAGTATGGCTGGGGAGGTCTCAGGAAACGTCCACTCATGGCGGAAGGCAAAGGGGAAGCAAGGCACCTTTTTCACAAGGTGGCAGGAAGACGTACCGAGCAAAGGGGGAAGAACCCTTATAAATCTGTCAGATCTTGCGAGAACTCATTCACTAGCACGAGAACAGCATGGGGAAAACAGCCTCCATGATTCAATTACCTCCACCTGGTCGCTCCCTTGACACGTGGGGATGATGGGGATCACGGGGATTACAATTCAAGATGAGATCTGGGTGAGGACACAAAGCCTGACCACATCAACCATCATGCCTGGCTATTTTTTTTAAGAGATGGAATCTTGACACGTTGCCCAGGCTGATCTCATATTCCTGCCCTCAAGCAATCCTTCTGCCTTGGCATCCCAAAGTGCTGCAATTACAGGTGTGAGCCATCACACCTGGCCCCTGATTCACTATTTCATTAGCTCTAGAATGAGGCTTAGCTTCTGCATTTCTAACACATTCCCGGGGAGGCCAACATGCTGGCCACGGACCACACTGTGAACAATGAACCCTTATTTTTCTCTTCTGGTCACAAGCTAGCTTAGCTGGCTGAGGATCACATGAGGACAATCAAGGACGTCAGTCTGATCTCTGTCAGGGAGATCACTCTTGTTCCATGGTTGAAAACTGAACCCACAGCTCCAGCCAGTTATCTTAGGTCTCAGAGACACACAGACACAAAGGAGCGGGGGGGGGGGGAGAGAGAGAGAGAGAGAGCAGGGGAAATAACACGGGAAGAGATCACCATGCCGATCTGAAGGGCGGCACGTTATACCAGCTCCATCTAAGTAACAGCTATGTCCTCCAGTAGCCCTGACTCTGCCTTTTCCCTCCCCAATGTCCTCTTAGCCCTATTATCTAGACATTGATTTTAGAATCGCTTTTAGACAAATTCACTCAGAAACAGGACCGCAAACAAGTCTCCTCTTTCATGCTGACTGGATGATCCAAAGTGGCTGCCTACAGAGCTGTCTTGAAAAAGACTCTGAAACCAGATTCTGGCTCTGCTGGAATAGCTATCATCATGGATTAATGTTGTCTAGTGCAGAGGAAAGATGGGGAAGTGGCAGCATAGCCAGCACGGGGCAGTCTCTAAGCAGGTGTGAGGATTTTATAGGGAGGCTTATCTCGCCTCCTCTCAGATCCCAGAATAGAAGGAAGCTGGCGGCAATCACAGGGTCATTACCCCAACACTCCTTGGAGCACATTCAGTATGAAGCGCTTCTGACGAGGGCACAAGTGCTCGCTGCGTCCTGCTTACCGGCTCAGGCTGAGAATCAGGTCGTAGATCTCTTGACTTTCAACCAGGACACTTCTGTCAGAAAGGGACACTAAGAAATGAACACCTTAAAGTGACTGGTGAATAATTAGCCTTTGAGTTCATCCCTCTTCTGTGTACCAGGGGATAATACATTCTTCCTTGAGCTGTAAGAGTGGGAACATTCCAGAACTCTGCCTTTTTCACAACAGCAATATCTGCATTATTAAGAAACAGATGGGAGACGGGGTACCTCCTGCTTTGAACTCTGAGGCACACGACTATACTTCTCTAAAGAACGCAAACCATTAAGTAATTACTTTTTTGAAACCGCATTGTCAGGAAGTCTACCCTTGTACCCTATCTGCCAAACGGCCCTAAATGCAGACTCCTCACATCACAGAAATGGGCCTCCTGCTGTTCGTTCCCTTCTGCAAAATCATTGGCTTCATCTACTCAGGGACATAAATGGGGGCTGTGAGAAATACAGTGAGGCATCTGGGTGTGCTTGCATGCTACCTCCAGGTTCTGATGTCACCGACCCGCTGTTCATAATAGAGCTAAGTCCATACATGACCTGGTAAAAATTCAGAGCTTCAGTGGCACCCAGGCAGGTAGCGTGTAGGCACCAGATCCATAAAGAACTGTAAAAATAAAGAATTAAAAATGTGTTTTTGTCGTCGTTCTGTCAGGCTGGAGTGAAGTGGCATGATCATGGCTCACGGCAGCTGACCTCTCGGGCTCAACAGATTCTCCCACCTCAGCCTACCAAGTAGCTGGGACCACAGCATGCACCACCAAGCCTGGCTAATTCTTTTTTACAGAGATGGGGGTCTCCTTCTGTTGTCCAGGCTGGTCTCAAACTTCTGGGCTCAAGCAAACCTTCCACCTAGGTAGGCCTCCAAAAATGATGGAATTGCAAGCATGAGCTAAACACGCCTAGACAAAAATATATATATATATATATATACAGTTTTAAGAAATCTCTTCCCTGCACATTTGTTCCTGTAATTAGTGTTCATGAACTGTTAAAGTTGCTGTGTACAAGGATGGAATTCATGTAATAGAACTCCTCAGTGTGACAAAAGGCCTATACTATTGTTTGCTGTGTGAGGATTCACTTAATTCTCCCACACTTATCTCTATTTGCACAGCTTATGAAATCCTCGCTCATTTATACATTAGGGCTTCACTTGGATGCAACCCATCATCTGTATGTTAATATTTGTTACTAGGATTCTTTTCTCATTTGCCTGTAATAAAGTAGTACATGTCTCAAAAAAACTATTCATAAAGGAAGAAGCAGGAAAGACAACTAATCTGGATCTTCTTGGAAGGGCTTAATAATGCAGGGATCCCAAGCCTTCCCAGAAAGTAATGGGTATGGAGAGGTCATACGCATGTGTCACATGTGTGCATATACGCACAGTGGTCCATGGTTTCTAACATAGCTTCTAGGAGTCAGGCACAGTGGCTTGCTTCTGGAATATCAGCTACTTGACAGGCTGAGGAAGGAGGATCACTTGAGCTCAGGAGTTCAAGACTAGCCTGGGCAACACAGCCAAACACCATCTCAAAAAAATTTTTTTTTGGCTGGGTACAGTGGCTCATGTCTGTAATCCCAGCACTTTGGGAGGCCAAGGTGGTGGATCACCTGAGGTCAGGAGTTCAAGACCAGCCTGGCCAACACAGTGAAACCCCACCTCTACTAAAAATACAAAAAATTAACCAGGCATGGTGGTGGATGCCTGTAATCTCAGCTACTTGAGATGCTGAGGCAGGCGAATTGCTTGAACCCAAGAGGCAGAGATTGCAGTGAGCCGAGGTGACAAGAGCAAGACACTATCTAAAAAAAACAAAAAATTGTTTTAAGAAAAGGCTGAACAAACACTTATTAACCAGAGACCCCTCTTGGAAAGAGCATGTGCTCTGAGAACAGATCAAGACTTCAATATGATGCTGGACCTAGAAATTCCACTTCTAGGAATCTAATCTACAGGTATACAAAGAACATTTGAGGTTGTTCATCTAGCATTGTTTGTCACAACAAAAACTGGAAACAGCCTATGTGTCCATCAGTATGGAAAGCGGTTGCATAAAACATGGTACCTTTATTCAGTCGACTGCTACATAGACATTTAAGTGAATGGAGTGTTTCTGTTTGTGCCACTATGGAAAGAGCTCTTAGCTATACTGTTAAGTGAGAAGAGTGAGGTATAGCATCGTGGCTATATTGGACCCTCATTTCTGTATATGTAGAAAATAATTGTATCAAGATACACACAAAACTCTTAATGGTGTTTACATGTGGGAAGTAGGATTTAGAATGTGTTTTCCTCCCCCAGGAGTAAAAGTGAGACTTTCTCGTCCTCGTTTTCCCTTTGTAGACTGTCTGAATTTTTCTCATGTGCATATACTATTTTCATAATTGAAAAATAAAATCCTACCCCTGCCATTTAACTACTGTAGCTGATTGCAAAAGGAGACTCAATTCTCACCCCTCCCTGTCTGTGCTCCCCTTTATAATATGACTTTGCAGTTCTTTTCATCTAGCGATGGAGTCTGTTTCACCATCCCTTGCATCTGGGCAGGCCTCATGACTTGCTTTGGCCAACAGATTATGGTGAGTGGTGCAGTGCCTTCCAAGCCTAGGCATCAGGACGCCTTGCACCTGTCCACTCATCCTCTTGGAATCCTGCCAGTCTGCCATGTGAACAAGCCCAGGATAGCCTCCAGGAGCATGAGAGCAATCATGTGGCCAGTTGTGCCCTACTCCTAACCATCCAGCTGACAACCAGACAATCTCCAGAACTGTGAGCTAAATAACTGGTTGTTGTTTTAAGCCACTAATTTGGGGACTGTTTATAACAAGCTCTTTGTAGCAAGATCTAACTGGACTTCCTACCACGTGATCTTGGGAAGACTCTCTTTCCTTTTTTGGAAGATGTGGCTAACTATCCACCACATAAGGTGTTTTTTTGCAAAAGTTTAAGCGAGATAACATGTAACAATTCAAACAGTAGTTCCTTTCCCCTTCCCCAATGCCAGTGATAGAATATGAATCTTGAAGGATGGATGCCCTCACCAAACCAGGAAGGCATCACCCTGTGCCTGGCTGAAAAGTTGATGACTTCACCCAATGGCACAGGCCTGGGTGAAGTATAGCATTATGGATATATTGGACCCCCATTTATGGAAGTACCAGAATCATGGGTGGGTGGAATTGTGGGTAAGTACTGGGAACATCAAGTAAGGTCTTCCTAGCTAGCCCCTACAGAAATAGCTCTGTAAGCTCAGTAAGAGGACATGCAAATCTATACACTGGGGGAACCTCCTGACAGAGCTGGAGATAAAGAGAAAGGACTAGAACCTTCTCAGCAGGGCCACTCTGGAGGTCAGCTCAAAGCCAGGAAGGGGTGAGAAGATCCCTAACGGAAGGGATCAGCAGAATTTGCTGTGCCATCACAGCCCCTTACCCATTAGGTGGCTGCAGTGCAGAGTTGTTGGAGGTCTTTCTCCTCTGGAGATAGCAGAACAGTCTTCACGGATTATCTACTGTCATAAAGTCATGTTATTCCCCCAAGGCTGCCAACCTCATGGGATTTCATGTGGTGGCCACAGGACATCCAGCCTCCAGCTTCTCAGGCTGTTCCAAGTAGTAGCTTTGAGCAGCCCTGCTCCTGTGAATGGTTCAAGAGGAAGAGTTATCACCCTTTGAGGGATCCTGGGGAATAGCTCCATGGGGTCCTCGAACACTAGAGCCTGGTAAGCAAGATAAAGGAAAGGAAGCCTGCCTGAGCATGTGCAGTCTTCTACCAGAGTGTGGCCTCGGAAAGCAGAGAAAGAGGGAGTTGCCCAGCCCTTCCACAGAAAGAAGACCTTGAGAACTAATCATTCATCCACCACAGGATGCTCAAAGAATCTTGAGACTGATGGGACAGCAGCCAGATCATTCATCCAAGAGGATGGGTGGAGACTGCCAGGCAGTGCTGGGCACCTGTCTTAGTTCATTTTCTGTTGCTAGAACAAAATACCACAAACTGGGTAATTTATAAAGAAAAGAAATGTATTTCTTACAGTTCTAGAGGCTGGGAAGTCCAAGGTCAAGGGATTACATCTGGTGAGGGTCTTCTTGTCATAATGCAGCAGAGGCTATCACATGGCGAGAGGGCAGAAGTGTGCCAGATCAGGTCTGTCTTCATCTTCTTTTTTTTTTTTTTTTTTTTTTTTTTTTTTTTTTTGAGACAGAGTCTTGCTCTGTCACCAGGCACCAGGCTGGAGTGCAGTGGCATGATCTCGGCTCACTGCAACCTCTGCCTCCCGGGTTCAAGCAATTCTCCTGCCTCAATCTCCTAAGTAGCTGGGACTACAGGCACGTGCCACCACGCCCAGCTAATTTTTGTATTTTTTTTAGTAGAGACGGGGTTTCACCATGTTGGCCAGGAGGGTCTTGATCTCTTGACCTTGTGATCCGCCCACCTCAGCCTCCCAAAGTGCTGGGATTACAGGTGTGAGCCACCGTGACTGGCCCCTTCATCTTCTTATAAAGCCAATAGTCCCACCATGGGAGGCCCACCCTGATGACCTTCTCTAACCCTAATTACCTCCCAAAGACCCCATATCTGAATGCCATCAACATATGACTTTGAAAAATGGGTTTCCAACACATGAAACCTGGGGGATACATTCAAACCATAGTGGCATGCACTTTTCTTCAGTTTCTGTATCAGGAACTCCATCCTATGAGAGAGGCCAGGTGGAAAAGCAGGGGAGATGTGTGGAAAGGGCATCCTACACACAGGGAAGGAGAGTAAGAGACGGGCACAGCAGCAGGAGAGCCTGGAAGGACCCTAGAGTTTGGAGCGGCTGGAACTTACCAGCATGTGGGCCATGGCACTGGCAGCCAGTAGGGTGTGAGGGATGGGGAGGCCAGGTCACCCTAAGGAACTTGAATTTCATCTTGAAAGCAATATGGTCTTTTTCCTTTCAACTAGAGAGGGGGATCTTGGCACAGAACCTAGCACATAGTAGAAGCTCAGTCACTGTTGGATAGATTCATTCAAGGAGAAATGAATCTGGGTCCCTGGAAGCCCTCAATTTCAGCACTCTATTAAATTTGGGAGACTGTCACTCAATTTTTAATTATATTAATAAAAGCTTCAATTACTCATTGAGTGCTTTAGTATCTCGCTCACTCTCATATATAGCTGAACATTGGAATTATCTACAGAGATTTAAAAACTATTAATGGCTGGCTCCCACATGCAGAAATTTTGCTTTAACTGCTCTGAGTGCTCCCTGGCAGTTGGACTTTCAAGACTCCTTTGGAGATTCTAATGTACAGCCAGGTTCGAGACCCATCGCCCTACCTTATTTAATCTCCACAACATGCCCGTGAGATAGACACTATCTTCATCCCAGTTTGCAAGTGAAGAAAGAGAATCCTAAAAAATATAAAATAACTTGCCTAAGATCACATAGTTCAGGCTGGGTGTGGTGGCACATGCCTATAATCCCAGCACTTAGGGAGGCTCAGGCAGGAGGATCACTTGAGGCCAGGAGTTTGAGACTAGCCCTGGCAACATAGCAAGACTCCATCTCTACAAAAAATTTAAAAAATAATCCAGAGGTGGTGGTATGCATCTGTCGTCCCAGCTACTCAGGAGGCTGAGTGGGGAGGATCCCTTGAGCTTGAGAGGTTGAGGCCTTCGTTAGCCATTAATGCTCCACTGCTCTACAGCAAAGCGAGACCCTATCTCAAAAAAAAAAAAAAAAAAAATCACACAATTTAGTCACTAGGGAATTCAGGAAACAAAGCTGGCATGGATTTTCCCAGAGATACAGGAAAAAAAACTAGAGGCTTTCATACTCACCTTTCTTCTTTTCTCCAGAAGTTCTTGGTGATTAGAACAAAAGACTTCTTTTTACATGAATGTTGGAACATTGAGTGATCTCTGTGTTTGTGGAAGAGAGAGACAGCGGATGATTATGAGTCAAGGGGAAGTTTATCAACTGTCAGACTTTCTTAGAGTATTAGAGTTGAGACTTACACAGGTTTAACCAGAGAAAGAGAGATTAGACTGTTCTGTTTTCCCAGAGTTGGAGGTGAAAGGGTCCAGCGATGGCCTCTAAGTTCCTGGACCCGGGAAAGAGAAAGCAAAATGAGGTAATGAGGAAGATGATGGTGATTCAGCTGAGGAAGGGTGGAAGAGTGAGCCCCGACCACAGGCTCTTCTCATTCTCCTGCCAGTACAAGCAGCTGGCTGCTCTTTTAATAATTCTTTGTCTTCTGCAAAAGGACACAACACATTCTACATAAAGACGCTTCTGTTAGCAGCTGTGGTGGTGGTTTCAAAGGCGGGGAGTCAGGGGAATGGAAGGGACATTTTCATGATTCTTTTCCCTCAGATGTGTTGGGCTACTGTGGTAAGGAAAGGAAATGCATTACTAAATCAGGCGGTAGCTGGGTCTCTCTGCTGATGGGCACAGGGATAAACGGCGCGGCCACTCAGCACGGCCGATGCAGCCTCCGAGGGGAGAAAGGGGGTGTGGGGGTGAAGCCCCTTTGCAGTTCCAGTGCCGCGTGAGATCTAACTCTACTCAACAGTTTTTCTTAGAGGCAATTATAGAGCTGGACTTCAGGAAGGAACTAGAAAGTTGTCAAGACTCCCTGCTCTGCCGATAGCTGTTCGTTTTCTCTGACTCGACATATCCCACAGACGCTCCACTGCTCCAGTCCACGGGACAGGAACCGGCCGCCGTGCCGCGGGCTGCCACGCTGAGCTGGGCCAGCTGCCTCAGTCCAGACTCCTGGGGCAGGGATGCCGATGGGCCCAACTTGGGTCGGGGTAAATCCCTGATCCAACTAGCTGGGGACGTGGAGGAGGCGAGCCAAGGGAGGCTGAGGTTGAGAGCTGCTATGTGTGCGGGGAACAGGTAAGAGAGAGGGGTCATTTTAAGTTTCAAAAGAGACTCCAGAAAGGGCTGAGAACAGGTATCAGAACAGTTCCTGACCTTCACATCTCCATCCCTCCACCCACCTCAGTGTGCGCAGATGAGGAAGGCCTCCCATCAGCCACATGCTTGACGTCACTTTCCTGCAAGTCCAAGGAGCTTCTCAGCTGGGCAACCAGACAGACTCATGTGGCTGTATTAGAAGGATGCTAACCAGGGACAGTTGAGGTGCTTTAAAACACAGTGTGGACTGGGCACAGCGCTCATACCTGGAATCCCAGAACTTCGGGAGGATAAGGTAGGAGGATCACTTGAGGCCAGGAGTTTAAGACCAGCCTGGGCAACATAGTGAGATACTCATCTCTAAATCAAACAAACAAACAAAAATTAGCCAGGCATGGTGGTGTGTAACTGTAGTCCCAGCCAATTGGGAGGCTGAGGTGGGAGGATGGCTTGAGCCCAAGAGTTTGAGGCTGCAGTAAGGTGTGATTATGCCACTGTACTCCAGCAAGGGTGACAGAGTGAGACCCTGTCTCTACCAAAAAATGTAAAAACATAAAAATAATTGGCCTGGTGTGGTGGCACACTCCTACAGTCCCAGCTGTTGGGGAGGCTGAGGCAGGAGGATTGCTTGAGCCCAGGAGTTCAAGGTGACATGAGCCACAGTGGAACCATTACACTCCAGCCTGAGTGGCAGAGCAAGATCTTGTCTCAAAAAAAAAAAATAAAATAAAAATTGTGGCTGACTCTGCCCCTCAGTGAGCCACGAGAGTCACCTGAGATGCAGCTGTCCTGGGGGATTTCAAAGAGAAGGAACCCAGAGAAGGGCAACCTAAGGGCTGATGACACAGGCCCTGGAGCACATGGCAGCCTTCTGATCACTGCTCATTCCTGGCACTGGCTCAGTGGCGCCTGATTGCAAAGAGCCTGAGAGGACGCTGCCCCAGCCTTGCCAGGATGGGAGAGGACAAGGAACGCTCTCCTGGACCAGAAGCAGAGAAACTCTCTCAACCCACAGACCCAAGAAAACAACAGGGACACCATCCCTGAAAACGTCTCCCCACACAGGCAGGATGTCCTAGCTTTTTGCCTTCCTGCCACCTTCTTTTTAATGCCTCCTTCAGGCAGAGAGAATGTTCTGGTTAGGTCCGAGTTTGGAATTGGAATGCTGAGAGGATAGTTACTCCATAAACTGAAGTGCCCTGCAATCTGAGCTGGGTCACCGAAAATCCCATTCTTGGGGCCCCAAATATCTGAACTTTTCCTAAAAAAAACACTTTCTAATGTATATTTGTAGGCTGAAGGGTGCTAATGACCTGTAGAATGGCAGGTCACGGTCAGTGCTCCTCCCACTCCGGTGGGACAAGGAGACAGGGTAGAACAGTGGCCCCCAGGCCGGGCGCGGTGGCTCAAGCCTGTAATCCCAGCACTTTGGGAGGCCGAGGCGGGTGGATCATGAGGTCAAGAGATCGAGACCATCCTGGTCAACATGGTGAAACCCCGTCTCTAC
>NW_016107582.1:2764221-2767472 GCF_001604975.1 Cebus imitator
CGCCCCATCACCCAGGCTGGAGTGCAGTGGTGTGATCCCAACTCACTGCAACCTCCACCTCCCAGGTTCAAGCAATTCTCCTGCCTCAGCCTGCTGAGTAGCTGGGATTACAGGCCTACACCACCACACCAGGCTAATTTTGTGTATCTTTAGTAGAGATGGGGTTTCACCATGCTGGCCAGACTGGTCTCAAACTCCTGACCCTGTGATCTGCTCGCCTTGGCCTCCCAAAGTGCTGGGATTACAGGTGTGAGCCACCACACCCAGCCTACAAGCATTTTCATTCTGTCTTTTGATATGTCCATCCCTTAGATAGGTGTAGTCCTCTGAATTTTCATCCCTTTAACGTGATTCTGAAAGCCAATTTAGTCTGGTTTTACCTTGATAAAAACAAAAAATACTGGGCCCACAAATCTGTAAGAAAAAGACAAGTGGCCCAATAGAAAAATGTGCAAACACTATGAGCACGCCTTTCACAGAAGAGGAAACAGAAATCGCCCAATCAACCTCTGAAAATGTAATCACACTGGTAATCAGGAAGACATAAATTACACCCCCAATGAAATATCATTTCATAGCATCCAAAATGTCTAAAGTTACAAAGTCAGACACTGCTTCATGACAGTGTGGAAAACAGGTACTTTCAGGCACTGCTAGTGGATGGAAACAGGCATGACTTCTTTAGAAAACAATTTGGCATTTCTGGTGAGGCATGTAAGTCCTCTAGCAATTTAACGCTTAGGTAAATAACCTAGAGAAATTCGGCCCTTTGCTGCAGGAGACAGATAAGACTGTTCAGAGCTGTGCAACTCACAGTAACAAAAGTTGCAATGTTTATTGACAGAAGATGGAGAAACGTGACGTATTCATCAAATGGATGTCAGTCAGCAGAAAAAGCATACGAACTGCGGCTATAGACATCAACAGGATGAAGCTCAAAAACAATGCTGGCGGGAAGCGACTCACAAAAGGAACATACCGTGTGATTCCATTTATGTAGGAAAAACCTCAGAGTGCATTATTTAGAAGTCCATACAGGACGTCTTTGGGGGAGGGAGGAGGTAGATTTGGAGAGGAGCACATGGGTAAGGTGACCAGCTGTCCAGGCTTCCGGAGACTAAACGGTTAACTAGGACCTGGGACATTCAGTACTAAAACCAGGAGAGTTCTGGACAAACCAAAAGGAGGCAGTCACCCCTTGGACAGGGTCAAAGACACTGGTAATGTTTTAGTTCATTACAGCTGGGATATGAGAATGTGGTGTTTTTTTATTTTTGTTTAGCCTTTTAAAATGTATGTATATGTCACATAAATTTTGTATGTGTGATATATTTTACAATTTGTAAAAATGTGCAAAATGTTGAAAAAATATACCAAGAAAGATATACTATGACAGGTGATAAAACTGTTAATCAGTATGACTTTTCTGGAAGGCAATTTGGCAATATATGTCAAAAGCCTGAACAATACGCATAGTCTTTAATCCAGAAAGTTAACTTCCATGATTCAACATATTGGAAAAAAATCAGATATGTGAACACAAATGTATACTGTTCATTCATTATTACGGTAGTTATAATATCAAAAACTAGAAATATGCTAAATGTTCAGCAAAAGAAAATTTCAAAATTAAGTTACATTCATATGGTTTATAACTCCGCACCAGTGTATTTATATATATTTATTTATTTTATTCTTTTTTTTCTATAGCTTTAAGGGTACGAGGGTACCCATGGTTTTTGGTTACATAGATGAATTATATAGAATTCATCTACATTTGGAGTACAAGGTACACTAGTACACTCCGCAAGTGACTGCTGCACTAAAATCTGAGACTTCAGTACTCCTCACCCAAGTAGTGTACATTGTACCCAATATATAGTTTTTTAACCCTCACTCCCTTCCCCCTTCCTTCCCCTGAGTCTCCAATGTCCAATATAACATCTGGGAGCCTTTGCGTACACATAGCTTAGCTCCCCCTTATAAGTGAAAACATGGTAGTTGGTTTGCCAGTCCTGAGTTATTTCACTTAGAGTAATGGCCTCCAGCTCCATTCAAGTTGCTGCAAAAGACATATTGTTCTTTTAATGGCCGAGTAGTATTCCGTGGTGTGTATATACCACATTTTCTTCATCCACTCATTTTTGATGGGCACTTAGGTTGGTTTGATATCTTTATAACTGTGAATTCCCTGCACCTATATAAATCATGTTAATTTCTAAAATTAAAAGCACAAACAAAAGGACTGTGGTTGTTGTCATAAAACATCTTCAGAAACAAAAAGACTTCTCTTTAGTTTAGGAAAATAATTCAGTGGGCCATCTTCTAGATGAAAGGTGGAGATACCACCGGAAATGGTGGGGAAGGAAAATACTACAGGCAAATAGACTTCCTCTGAATGAGAAAGTGACAGCAATTTGTCTGCCAACTGATGGTGCCCAACAGGCCTTGGAAGAGGAACAAAGGAAAACTGTGAGAAGGGTCTTGCCTAAGGGGAAAAATGGACTGCGAAGGATTCCCCATCATGGGGAAAAGAGATGCCTATTATCCTAGGGTAAATCCTAGCTACCCTTCACCACTCCCAAACGATGAGGGGAGTGCTCACACTCACGACAGCCTTGCATCACTGACACTTGAGAATGAAGGAAGAAGCGCCTGGCCAATTCAGTCGGAATCTCTTAGGGTGGGGGATAAGCATCACTTTTTTCTTTGAAAACCTCCTAAGATATTTCTAAAAGCAGCTAAAATGGAGCACTATTGGGCTAGAGTAAAAATAAAAGCTCAGGCCAGGCGCGGTGGCTTACATCTGTACTCACAGCACTTTGGCAGGCTCAGGCGGGCAGATCACCTGAGGTCAGGAGTTCGCGAGCAGCCTTGCCAATATGGTGAAACCCCATCTCAACTAATAACAAAAAATTAGCCAGGCGTGGTGGTACATACCTTGAGTAGTCCCAGCTACTCAAGAGGCTGAGGCAGGAAAATCACTGGAACCCAGGAAGCAGAGGTTGCAGTGAGCTGAGATCACGCCACTGTACTCCAGCCTGGGCAAGGGAGCGAGACTCCATCTCAAAAATAAAATAAAATAAAAAACAAAAGCTCCAACTGGTGAGTGCTGGCTGGGCTAAGCCTTATACTAGGTTGTTACTCATTTAAAGTTCCCAACTTGGGGCGGGAGCGGTGGCTCACGCCTGTAATCCCAGCACTTTGGGAGGCCGAGGCGGGTGGATCACGAGGTCAAGAGATCGAGACCA
>NW_016107582.1:2768572-2788302 GCF_001604975.1 Cebus imitator
AATCCCAGCACTTTGGGAGGCCAAGGTGGGTGGATCACGAGGTCAGGACATCGAGACCATGCTGCCCAGCATGGTGAAACCCCATCTCTAAAAAAACGAAAAGAAAAGCAGAGATCAGGTAATGTTACTGTAGCCCAAGGAACACCAAAGACAGCCAGCGAACCGCCTCACGTCAGGAGAGAGGCATCGAGCAGATTCCTCCCCACGGTGCTCAGAAGGAACCAAGCCTGCCGACAGCTTGATCCTGAACTTCTGTCCTCCAGAACTTCAAGACAATGCATTTCTGTTTTTAAAAAAGTGCACTAGGAGAAAGGTTTCAGATATGCTAAAAATAATTCTACTAATTGCCATCAGTTGGTAAGAAGCACTCAGATGAAAAGAGGTCTTATGTGTCTGAAGACGCATAATGAACCCACCTCCTCACCTTTCAGATGCCACATACACGTGTAGCTAAACGGAGACTATTGATAAGGAGGAGGAGGAGGGAATTATCTTCTTCTTCCTACTCTTACCCACCCAGAGGCACTTAGTGAACAGGGAACAAAGAAAGGCACATGCCTTCTTGTTCTAAGACCTGGGAGACTCAGCCAGGTGAGGGAGAGAGAAAGGTGCCCTGGGAAATGTTTCCATCACAAAATGTGACAGAGCCCAGCAGTCCACTGAAAGTGGGAAGCACTGGCAGACTAGCCGATGGATTTCCAGGTCTAGGGGAAGTAGTCTTCCTGTCCTGAGGAAGCTATTTAATGCTTGACCGAGAGAACTGGATTGCAGAGTAGCATTTACTGGGCATCTGCTACATGCTTTGGTACTGGTTGGATACTGTACCAGATAATTCTGCACTGTAATTTCAGTTAATCCCCATAGCCATTGGCATTAGGGTTTTCCAGAGAAACCAAATCAATAGAACGTGAGGCTAAGCAGAAAGAGATTTACTAGCTGGGTGTGGTGGCTCATGCCTGTAATTCCAGCACTTTGGGAGGCCAAGAAAGGTGGATCACCTGAGGTTAGGAGTTCTAGACCAGCCTGGTCGACATGATGAAACCCTGTCTCTACTAAAAATACAAAAAATTAGCTGTGCATGGTGGCAGGCACCTGTAATCCCAGCTACTCAGGAGGCTCTCTGCCCAGCTACTCAGCAGGAGAATCGCTTGAACCCAGGAGGCAGAGGTTGCAGTGAGCTGAGATCGTGCCATTGCACTCCAGCCTGGGAAACAAGAATGAAACTCCGTGAAATAAGAGAAAGAAGGAAGGGAAGGGAAGGGAAACGAAGGGGAGGGGAGGGGAGGGGAGGGGAGGGGAGGGAAGGAAGGGAAGGGAAGGGGCAAAGGGAAAGAGAAAGGGAAGGGGCAAAGGGAAAGGGAAAGAGAGGGAAGGAAGGAGGGGAAGGAAAGGGGAAGGGGAAGGGGAAGGGAAGGGAAGGGAAGGGAAGGGAAGGGAAGGGAAGGGAAGGGAAGAAAAGGAAAAAATATTGGAAAGGAATATTGGAAAGAATTATTAGAAGGAATTGGTTCACACAATTATGGAGAATGGGCAAGTCCAAAATCTGCGGAGTGGGCTGGCAGGCTAGAGACCCAGAAGAGCCTATGCTGCAGTTGCAGTCAAGGCCAGTAGACTGGAGATCCAGCCAGTCTCTGATACTGCAGTTTGAGTCTGAAGGCCATCTGCTATAGAACCAGGAAGAACTGATGTTGCAGATGTAGTCTGAAGGCATCTGCTAGAGTAGGGGAAAGGTCTCTTTTGTTCTATTTTGGCCTTCCACTGATTGGAAGAGGTTTACCACATTATGGAGGGGAGCCTACTTTACTTAAAGTATTCCAACTTAGGCATGGTGGTTCACACCTGCAATCCCAGCACTTTGGGAGGTCAAGGCAGGAGGATCACTTGAGTTCAGGAGTTCAAGACCAGCCTGGGCAACATAGCAATATCCCAACTCTAAAAAAAAAAAAATGAAATAAAAAAATTAGCCAGACATGGTGGCATGCACCTGTAATCTCCACTACTTGGGAGCCTGAGGCGGGAGGATTTCTTGAGCCCAAGAGTTCAAGGTTGCAGTGAGCTATGATCACCACACTATACTCCATCCTGGGCAATAGAGTGAGATCCTGTCTAAAAAAAATCATGGCCAGGCACGGTGGCTAACCCCTGTAACCCAAGCACTTTAGGAGGCCAATGCAGGCGGATTACCTGAGGTCAGGAGTTCAAGACCAGCCTGGCCAACATGGTGAAATCTTGTCTCTACTAAAAATACAAAAATTAGCTAGGCAGGTGCCTGTAATCCCAGCTACTTGGAAGGATGAGAATCACTTAGACTCAGGAGGCAGAGATTGCAGTGAGCCAAGACCACACCATTGGACTCCAGCCTGGGCAAAAATTGCGAAACTCCGTCTCAAAAAAATAAGAATAATAACTAATTTAAACCTTAATCTCATCCAGAAACATTCTTATCTCACAGAAACATCAGAATAATGTTTGACCAAATATCTGGAAACTCTATCATCCAGCCAATTTGACACATAAAACTAACCATCACTCCATCTGAAAGTTAGATATCTCCCTAATTTTGTATATGAGGAGACTGAGGCTCAAGAAGATTAAGTGACATACCCGATTACAGGTACAGAGCTGATTGGAGGCCAGGCTTTAACGAAACCCTACTCTCTCTGACTCCAGAAAGTTGGGAGTGAGATATGTATCATTGAATCTCACCTGGAAAAAAAGTCCAGTTCTCCCCTACCTACGTTAATAACTCTCCAACTAGCATTCAGTCATCCAGCAAATATTTAAGTCCCAACTGTACCCTGAGCTGCCAGGAAAATAAAATCTTATTTTAGCATCTAGACCAAAAAGTTACAAAACTGTGCAGCGGGTCTTATTTTCTCTCTGGTGCAGGTGCTGGGTGGGAGTTGGGGGTGGGAATGCAAGGTTGAGTCGCAGCAGAAGTGGGCAGCAGTGTGGGGACCAGGACCCAGGTGTGTCACCACTGCTGCTTCAAGGCCGCTTTCCCTCGAAAGTGGGTGACCACGGAGAAGATTAAGCACTCCGGCTTTGGGATGAGGACCGACATCAAACAATTCCCTTTCATAAGGGGGGCTGCCTGCTGGGGTCCCTTGAGAAAGAGGGCAGGCATTCCAAAAGCCACTTCTTTCAGCAGGATGTGGACACAAAGTATTCCCTTAGGACGACTAAAACGAGAACACAGAAGAGTCACACGGCAAATGTCCCAGAGCCCTATTCCCACATGCCCCCACACCACGACACTTGATCTGGTGCCTCTAGTACGGTTGTGAGTCTGAGTCTCACCCCCTCAGGGAGCCAAATTCTCCCTCCACCGCAGGCCCCAGGTTTGTTCCCAGACCTGCCACCTGGTGTGGCCTCTTTCCTCTTGGTGGGCTGCAGGACCACTGGTGACACCTAGTGGCCAAGGCAGCAGTAGCAGCTGAGAACCAGAACTGATTTTCTCCCCTGGAGATGAGAGTTATGACGGTGCCCCTCCGCCCCGTGGACAAAGGAAGCACTCAAGGAGGGAGCATGTGAGATTTCCCAGCAGGGAGATCCCCCCGGGTGAGAGAAGAAAGTGAGGCATGATAAGGGCTCATGACACCCTTATCATAAGTCATGTGGTTTGAACTTTAAAAGGAAAGTGACCTCATTTCTTATTCTAAGATGATCAAGGGACACCCCTTGGCCTTTTCTTGATTCCAGTCCCCCAGAAAGGGCCAAGAGAAGACGCCCAGGCTCAGACCCCTGTCTGAGGCCCCCTTTGCAGCCCTCTCCTCTCAGCCACACACCGCTGCCCCGTCCAGCAGGCTCCATAGCCATGAATCATATGTGGCTATCTAAATTAAATTAATTAAAATTGCATTGAAAACTCAGCTCTTCAGGCACACCAGCCACATTTCAAGCGCTCAAGAGCCACAAGTAACCAGCGGCAGCACAGACTATAGAGCATTTTCTTCATCACAGGAGGTTATCATAGACAATGCTGGTCTGTGGGCTAGACATTTTTTTCAGGCATCTTAAGATTTGTTTTTAATCAAAGTTCTCTTTGGAAAGAAGAAAACTGGGTGGAGATGTCATCTTGGTATACTGTGCTTGGAAGCACAGGCTGACAGAGAAGAAATTGACACAAAATTGGCTTGAACTGGGTTTTTTCCAGATGCCACTTTACCGGGCCTCTCTCCCAAGAACAGGAGCCATGTGGGCGTGTGTGTTTCAGGCTGCGTTTGGCACTGGAGGTTAAAACAGGGTGTTCTCTTCCTTCTTGCTTTCTCTTCAAGAGAAATAACTTCTGCCTCAAACTTATGATAAAGAAGACACTTGGTAAAAATATTTGGGAACCTCTGGTTGGGCTAAGTGAAGGCTCTTTTGAGACACACACAAGCCAGATTCTAAGGCATCATTCTTTTATAAGCCAGATTCTTTTATAAGAAGTCCTGGACGCCAGAGGACATTGGACTGGCTACCAAGATTAATCATCCCATGGGGTCTCTTGGTACCTCATTCATTCACTCATTCTACCAGCATTTACCAAGTGCCCGTTATGTTTCAGGCACTATTCTAAGCTACAGACATACAGCTGTAAGCTCAACAAAGACCTTCCCTCACGGAACTTACCCACACGAATGGGAGAATGTGACCCACACTATAAATAATGGTGTCACATCAGTATCAGGGATCCAGGCCAGCCATACACTGATGACAACAGCAGCTGCCTCGTTTTGAATTCCATAATCCTACCCCTATTCTGTACCAAGCACGGCTCACTTGGCTCTCAGCAGATTATCACAATCCTCACAGCCACCATATTAAGTCTCAGTTATCATTAGTCTCATCTTCCATTTGTGCAAACACAGAGAGGCAAGGCAAGTGGCTCAAAGCCACAGCACTGTACAGGCATGCACCAGTGTCCCAAACCTGCTCTCCAATGTCATATGGTAGAGGGAAAGCATATGTCATTACATATTCAGGGATTCTAGAATGCTGCAAAGAGAAGAATAAACAAGACATACTCAGTGGTAAAGACAGATACAGTGTGATGTACCTCATGGTAAATAGAAACTAGAAGTCACTGTGGAAACAAAGGAAGGGCATGTAAACCAGCCTCCAGGGATGTGGCAAGGGTGTTATCAGGGAATGCTTCCTGGAGGAGGTGATACATGAATGAAGTTCTAAAGGAAAAATAGAATTACAAGTGTTAAAAATGTGAGGAGGGAAGAAGGTGTGCTGGGCAAAGGGAACACAAGTGCCCAGGCCTAGAGGGAAGCGGGTATTTGGTGTGGGTGGGATACAGTTTGGAAGAAGAAGAAAATGGGCCCATCGATGGATTTTACAACCTGCTCAGAAGTATTTACTTGACGTGGAGGGTTTGGGGTAGTCATCAAACAATGCTGCAGATGAAAATGCTCCTGAGCATCAATATCAGGAAGGTCACCCGTCACCAGCTTGAGATGGTGACAAGAATGCCACAAATATCCACCCTAGGCTTTTACACACAGCCCTTTGTAATTTACGAAGCAATTTCACGTACCCAAACTCCCAAAGCCGTTAGCTGGCAGGGCCAGTCTGCAAGCTCAAGACAGGGCTGCAGCCTCTATTCCACAGCCAGCCTGCCAGACCCAGTGGTTGGTTGGGTGACTATCCCAGGAAAAACTAAACCCAAGACAGTTTCCATCACAGGTGACTTTGAAAGAACCTGGGGATGCCATCCTGGTCTCCAGGCTGAGGCAGTGAGAGTCTGGAATCAAGAAATGCTCTGGTTAATACTTGTTTCCTATTTTTCTTCCAGACTAGGTAGACTTCAGAACTTACCTGTTTTTTCTGACCATGGAGTATCAGAAACTAAAAGAACTTATCTGTGATTCTCAAGATGTCACACCCTGTTGGGCTTATCAGGAGCACCTGCAAGGCTGTTTCAAACTTTACAGAGGCTAGCACTGAGATTCTGGGTCCCCACCTGGCCCAAGCCCTGCCCCCCTTTGCATGTTCATTTGCTGCCACCTTAAATCCTCCTTAAAGGATGTTAGCATCTGGCCAGGCGTGGTGGCTCATATCTGTAATCCCAGCACTTTGGGATGCTGAGGCGGCAGATCACCTCAGGTCAGGAGTTCGAGACCAGCCTGACCAAAATGGAGAAATCCCATCTCTACTAAAAATACAAAATTAGCCGAGCATGGTGGTGCATGCCTGTAACCCCAGCTACTCAGGAGGCTGAGGCAGGACAATCGCTTGAACTCGGGAGGCACAGGTGGTGGTGAGCTGAGATGGTACCATTGCACTCCAGCCTGGGCAACGAGAGCAAAACTCCATCTCAAAACTAAAAATAAAAAGGATATTAGTATCTTTTGGCCTCTGAACATTGGGAATTGGCATCTGGGGATGTGCTAGGAGGAGAATGCACCAAGGGCCACTGACTTCATCATAAAATGGGTGCAGTGGTATTACCTACCTCGGCTTATGAGGACTCAATAAGCCAATGCTTGAAAAGGATTTCAGAGGCATTCATGCCTGGATGCCGGGCATACACCTGGATAATTGCCACTCTCAAGGAAAAGGTCAGCAGTTTTGACTACCTAAAACTTTCAAAATCATAATAACATGTGTGTTAAATACCAATCTTAATAACAACCAGAATTTTCAAACAAGAAACTGGGAAAATTTTGCAGTAAGTACTATATTCAAAAGGCTCACTTCCTTACCAAAAGTTCTTGCAACTCAGTAAGAAAAATACTAAAACCCCACCGTTGACCATTGAAGAAGAAACAGGTGAGCAGGTCACGAGGTCAGGAGTTCAAGACCAGCCTGGCCAACATAGTGAAACACCATCTCTACTAAAAATATCAAAAATTAGCCAGGCATGGTGGTGGGCATCCCAGCTACTCAGGAGAATTGCTTGAACCTGGGAGTTGGAGGCTGCAGTGAGCCTAGATCGCCCCATTGCACTCCAGCCTGGGCAACAGGGCAAGACTCCGTCAAAGAAGGAGGAGGAGGAGGAGGAGGAGGAGGAGGAGGAGGAGGAGGAGGAGGAGAAGAAGAAACAGTCAATAACCTATTACTGAATGTTCGTGTATTACCTCACCCCATCCTCACATAACCCAATGAATTATACTATTATCAACCCCAACAGTATACATTGACCGTGACAATGGGACCAAGATGTTTGCATTTCACAGCAGTGTTTATATTTCACAGCAAAGTCTGTAATGCACAATTTTCAAATGATGAGTTAAGGTTTTGATCCCCATCTCTTGAGCCATGGCATAACTCCTTCACCAGGTAGCCAGAGGGAGCTGACATTTTCAATCCTGCAGCACCAGCAAAATGAAATTCCCCATGTTCCTGTTGTTTTTGATGATGTCTGCTGACCTCTGGCTAATGCAATGTGATATATAGCCTAGAACTGCAAAACGAAGACTCCTGAGGCTGCCTGGCTATGAATTAATGTGCTTTTCTTCACTGTGAGATGAAGCCATAGATTTGTCAGCACACTTAGAGCCAGAGGCCTCACGGGAACCCAGGACCTCAAAGGGCTTGACATCTCTCTTACCCCAGATTATGGCTCGTTCTAGAAAAATCTGAGCATGTTTTCTGGCTCAGCTCAGCCCCTTAGAGTCATACACTGCTGCTCCTGAAGAGAATTGGGAGGATCAGTCTGTCTGTGTTTTTCAAATTATGCTCCTTTTAAGCCTTAAGGGTCACTCCGTGGCAGTTTGGGGGATGGAACCAAAAGGATTGGATAGATGCAAGTTCTACTTAAATCTTTTGTATATATTGGTTTCCATTTGAAGAACAATTACTACTGCTATAAAAAATTTGAAAACCCATGAGCTAGTCTAGCCCCTTTCAATTAAAGAAAATGGAGGCTGGGCGTGGTGGCTCACATCTGTAATCCCAGCACTTTGGGAGGCTGAGGCAGGAGGATGGCTTGAGCCCAGAAGTTTGAGATCAGCCTGGACAACACAGTGAGACCCTGTCTCTACAAAACATTTACAAAATAGATGCGTGTGGTAACATACGCCTACAGTCCCAGCTACTTGGGAGGCTGAGGCTGGAAGATCACCCGAGCCCGGGAGGTTGAGGCTACAGTGAATCATAATTGCAGCCTGGGTGACAGAGTGAGACTCCATCTCAAAAAAGAAAAATTAAAATTAAAATTAAATCGAGGCTGAGAGAGGAGAGCTGCAACTGTGACTCTTTCTTCACTGTCCTGGCTGTCCCCTTTCCTCTCCCCACATCCAGGTTATGAGATCTGGTTGGCTGGTTTGACCATGGCTTTGAAATCAACATGCTTACCTGGGTCCTGAGCACCTCCTGACCACCCGGCATTTGCTAACAGCGTAAGCAAACAGGATGCTCAGTTCAGTTGCATGAGCCAGAAAGCACAAAATATCGTGTTTGGCTAAGATAAAAGTCTATTTCTCTTGGATAGCAGAATGTTTGAGGACAGTTTTTTAAAAAACAAAAGGGGAAAAATTAATTTTATGTCTCTACAACCTAGGCAGTGCAAAATAGATATGACAATTACACAAACCTTTTAGGAACCCAAGCTCCTTCCAATCCATCACTCGGTCATCCCAGGGGTGTGCTGTTCCTCCTCATGTTCCAAGTTGGCAACCAGAGCTCCAACCATCATATCCACATTCCAGGAAGCAGAATAGAGGAGGACAACAAATAAAAGGAGCAAATGGAGATATTATTTTTTAAAGAAAGTTCCCTGAAAGGGGCCATATAACATTTCTACATCTCTTTAAAACAGAACTGGTTGGGAAAACAAAAAACAAAAAAAGATGAAAAATATAGACTTTATTCCAGGCAGCCATCTTCCCAGCTAAATATCAGAGCTTCTATTACAAAGGAAGAAAGAGGAAGTGATATTGGAGTAAGAAATTTAAAATCTCTGCCACAAAAGAATTATGTTTTTAATCCTCATAACAGCCTATGAAGTAACTTCACTTATTATCTCCATTTTACAGATGAAAAAATTGAGCCTTAGAGAAGTTTTGTTTTGTTTTGTTTTTTGAGACAGGGTCTCACTCTGCCACCCAGGCTGAAGTTGCAGTGGGGGCCTCCTGGGCTCAAGCAATCCTTCCACCCCAGCCTCCCAAGTACCTGGGACTGCAGGCACAGGCCACTACACTCAGCTTATTTTTGTACTTTTTGTAGAGACAAGGTCTTACAAAGTTGCCCAGGCTGGTCTCAAATTCCTGGCCTCAGGTGTTCCTCCCACCATATCCTCCCAAAGTGCTGGGATTATAGGCGAGAGCCGTAGTGTCCAGCCAAGAGAAGATTCTTGACCAAGGTCTCATACTCCAAAGCCCTGACCAACATCTCACTGAAACTTACGAGAGACCCTGAGGCAAAACTGTCCAGCCAAGCTGCTCCCAAATTCCTGACCCAGAGAAACTGAGAGACTATTTATTTTTGTTCCAAGCCACTAAGTTTCAGGGCCGTTTATTATGCAACCACTCATCTAGTTTATGCTGTGTGTCCTCCAGGGGGACTGCATTTTAATAGGGACTCAGAGAGGCTGCCCATGGAGCAGAAAAAGCCATAGGCTCAAAGTCAGGAGATCTGGGCCTGGTCTTACTTCTACCTCGTAAAAGCTCATGCCTGTAATGTCATCACTTTGGGAGGCCGAGGCGAGCAGATCACGAGGTCAGGAATTCAGGACCAGCATGGCCAACATGGTGAAACTCTGTCTCTACAAAAAACACAAAATTAGCCAGGCATGGTGGCACGCGCCTATAATCCCAGCTACTCAGGACGCTGAGGCAGAAGAATCACCTGAACCCAGGAGGTGGAGGTTGCAGTGAGCCAAGATCGTGCCACTGCACTCCAGCCTGGGTGACAGAGTGAGACTTCGTCTCAAAAAAAAAAAAAAAAAAAGCTATTTAGCCCTGAAAGACACGCTTCAGGGCTCTGAATTTCAGTTCTGAACATTGTAAACATATTTTGTTTTGTTTTGCTTTGAGACGCAGTTTTGCTCTTTCGCCAGGCTGGAGTACAGGGGCACGATCTCGGCTCACCGCAACCTCCACCTCCTGGGTTCAAGCGATTCTTCCGCCTCAGCCTCCCGAGTAGTTGGGACCACAGGCACGTACGACCGCGCCCGGCTATTTTTTGTATTTTTAGGAGAGACTGGGTTTCACCATGTTGGCCAGGATGGTCTCGATCTCTTGACCTCGTGATCCGCCCGCCTCGCCCTCCCAAAGTGCTGGGATTACAGGCGTGAGCCACCGCGCCCGGCCCGTGAACACATTTTTAAGGGGAGGGGCAGGTGTCGAACTAGACGTCCTCTTGGATCTCTTCTAACTTTCATGTTCTAACTGTTGGAAGAAAGAAACCGGGAGCAGAGCCCGGCACCCCCGACCAGGCCAGCAGCTACTTTCTCCCCAGCTCGCAGGCTGCAGCCGACACTGCGGGAGGAATGGAGGCCCCAGGCCCTCTCCTCGATTGAACCCAGGCTCTCCACCCCCAGAGTCAGCCCATGAGCTTTTCAATTTGGTGGGTGGAAGTCTCTGGGAAGAGGCTGTACAAGTCACAATCCAACCCCTCTGGAAAAGACTTGAGCTTAAGTCATAAGCAGCAATAGAAAAGGAAAGCTACAATCTCGGTATCAGCGGCTCTCAACCAGAGACAACTTCCGGCTCTCCTCACCAGGCATTTGGCATTGGACAAGGTTTGGGGACACTTTGGGTTGTCACAACTGGAAGGGTATGTGCTATGGCATCTCCACTGCTGAGCTCCTTCGCTTGCTCACTCTCTCATCCACAGCCATATACCGTCACATACCACAGACCCTTGGCTCTGGGTCTGCCTGTGTGGAGGCTTGCCCCAGTTTCCCAGCAGCGCTGGTGGATCTGGGGGTTAGGGATGTAGACCGTCGAGGGGACGACCAGACTGAAACCTGGAGCGGAATCACCGAGAAGCAGAGCCTGGTTTTGCGGGCCTGAAGCATACATACTTCCAGGGAGTCTCACATAGAAATATGCACGAACACGGCCTTGGGGTGGCGGAAGCTTTAGTGTTATCAGCTTTGGGGTAAATCGATTCTCTGAAACTTTGGTTTTAAGGAGTCCCCGCAAAGCGCAGAGCTTTCCCCTGGGGGCGTGTTTCTGCAGCCCGGAGTCAGCACCGTCTGTTCGCCCGGACGCATCCCTGCGGCGAAGACAGGCAGGCACGCGATTACTCCCTCCTGCCTGCGCTGGAGGCAAAAGCCGCCCTGGCCGCCCCCGCCGCGGCCCCGCGCCCCGCGCCGCCAGCCCCGCAGTCCCACAGCCACGCGCCTCCGAGTCCCACAGCCCCAGCCCGCAGCCCCGCGCCCCTCAGCCCCCTGCGCTCTCGCCAAGCAGCACTGCCCCCTGGTGGACGCCCCAGGCAGCGCCGGCCCGCTCCTCCGATGCCCAAGCCGAGCAGTTCCCAGCTGGCTCCAGACACTGCACCCACCGGGCTCCACTTCCCACGCCCGCATCTCCCCACACTTGTCAGTCCTGGGACTAAGAAGAAGTGCATCCCTGACCTTCCTCTGGTCCCAACAAAAAGTGGCCAAGACACCACAATCACAATGTGTCCTGTAACTCATAGCTCCCCATTCTGATATTTTCAACTCCTGGGCATTCCGCTGGCCTCCTTCATGCTTGCCCTGCACAAAAATGCACACACACACTCTTCAGTGCTTCTGACATCCAAGCAGGTGCCAGGGACAGAAGCGCCCTCCTCTGCGCAGCGGTCTGGCACCCGAGAGACCTTTCCCCGGGCCTCGTGCACCCTGCCCTTCAGGTCTCAGTTTGGACGCCACGTTCCAATCCAGGAAGCCTTCCTCACCCAGGCAAAGTATTCTCACCACACCCCAAACCTCTTTTGCTCTAAGGCAGGGGTCCCTACACCCCAGGCCACAGACCAGTACTGGTTTGTGGCCTGTTAGGAACCGGGCTGCACAGCCGGAGCTGAGCCACTGGGTGAGGACGAGCATGACCGCCCGAGCTCCGCCTCCTGTCAGATCAGCAGTGGCAGTAGATTCTCATAGGAGCCTGAACCCTGTTGTAAATTGCACGTTAAGGATCTAGATTGCGTGCACCTTATGAGAATCTCACGCCTGATGATCTGTCACTGCCTCCCATCATCCCCAGATGGGACCATCTAGTTGCAGGATAACAAGCTCACAGTTCCCACCAATTCTACATTATGGTGAGCTGCAATTATTTCATTATATATCACAATGTAATAATTATTATTTTTCTTACATTACAATAATTATTTCATTATACATTACAAGGTAATAGAAATAAAGTGCACAATAAATGTAATGAGCTGAACCATCCAAAACCATTCTCTGCCACCCCCACCCACACACCCTACCCCTCTCCAGTCTGTGGAAAGAAGTGTCTTCCATGAAACTGGTCCCTGGTGCCGAAAAGATTGGAGACTGCTGCTCTATGTATGGATTTGTTGATAACTGATGTTTGGATTCAGTCTCCCAGACTCCGGGTTTGTCTCTGGGAATGCAAAGATGAGGAGGCCACCTGGTGTGAGTGAGGAGATGCCGGCCTGGATGGCTTTATCCCACCAAACATCCTAAGATTTGGGAAGACAACAGGTTTTCTTCCAGGTGAATCCCCGGCCCAGCTTCCTAAAACCCCCCCTTTCCTAGCTCAGCCCACGCCCCTCCTCCTCAGTGCTGCCTCCCCTCACTGCTTCTTGGGGCCTTTTCTACAGCTGGTTGTAGATAGAGATACCCCTCCCCGCCTCACAGGGAGAGCATGAAAAGGTATTACAGGAACTTTCAGTAGAGACCACGGAGAGAAGAGGAAGCGCTGGGCATACGTGTGCCAGCACGTCAGTGTGCGTGTACGTGTGCGTGCAAGGTGCGTGCACACAGGAGGAGTCTACAGGTTTCACAACACTAAATCCATTCTGGCTACAAGTGGGGAGAGGATTCCACATTCTTGGCAGATGACAGTATAGTGGTTCAAATAGTATAACCCAAAATTTACCTTCACCTAGAACCTCAGAACGTGACCTTATTTGGAAATGGATCTTTGCAGATTCATTAGTTAAGATGAGGTCATACTAGATGAGGGTGGGTCCTTGATTCAATGACTGTCTTTATAAGATAAAGGAGAAACGTAGACATACGGCCACAGGGACACAAGACAGAAGCCCCGTGACGTGGAGGCAGAGACATGAAGCAAATTCTTGCTCAGAGCCTCCAAAATGAGCCAACCCTGCCCACACCTTGATTTTGGACTTCTGCCCTCCTGAGCTGTGAGAGAAGAAATTTCTGATGTTTCAAGCCACTGAGTTTTGAGGTGATTTGTTACACAGCAATGGAGATAGGACCGAAGGCCATGTGAAAGATCAGGAAGAGCACACAAAGCTCTGAGAGACTCGTGTGAAGGGGTTAAAGGGGAGATGCTCAAACCCAGAAAGACTAGAAAGGAAGGCAGGGACTAGGTTGCCCCAGTCTCCAATAAGGGTCTCCAATAAGGCTTCCTTTGTTCTAAGAGCAATGGGGAGGAACTGGAGGGGACTGAGCAGGGAAGGACACTGTCAGATTCCACTTTAGAAAGACAGCTCTGGCTCCGGCAGGAGAACCAATGGCCAGCAGACAGTGGCACCTTCTCGGGGATAAGGAGAAATGGATGGATCTGAGACACTGGAGAAGTGGAATTAAGAGGATTTACTATTAGATTGGATATGGGTTGGGCACAGTGGCTCACACCTGTAATTATGGCATTTTGGGAGGCCAAGATGGAAGGATCACTTGAGCCAAAGATTTTGAGACCAGCCTGGGCAACACAAAGAGACAAAATAAAAAATTAGCTGAGCGTGGTGATACACGACTGTGATCTCAGTGACTCGGGAGGCTGAGGCAGGAGGGATCTTTTGAGCCCGGGAGATGGAGGCTCCCTTGAACCATGATCGCACCACTGCAACCAGCCTGAGTGACAGAGCAAGACCCTGTCTCAAAATAGATTGGATATAAACAACTGAGGGAGGTGGGGACAGCCTCTGGCAACTGAATGGGGGGTGACACCGCTCACTGAGAAAGTAGACAAGGCCCAGAGTTAAGAGAAGTATAAGTAAAGGCAAGTGTGAGGTGTCTATCGGCATCCAAGTAGAGATGGCCAGGAAATAATGAGACCTGCAGTTCTATCACCGAGCAAAGGGCCCGTGGCTCGTCACCATGGCCACAGGCAGTACCAGCATCCAGCACTGCTAAGCAGTAGATCGTTTGCTTACTAGCTGCCATTTACAAAAATCTGAGGATGCTCGAGTCCAGGATATAAAATCATGCGGTATTTGTATATAACCTACGCACATTCCCCCCTGAACTTTTATTGCTATTTTAGTTGAGACAGAGCCTTGCTCTGTCACTCAGGCTGGAGTGCAGTGGAACAATCTCGGTTCACTGCAACCTCCGCCTTCTGGTTCAAGCGATTCTCCTGCCTCAGCCTCTGAGACTACAGGCATGCACCACCATGCCTGGGCTAATTTTTGTATTTTCAGTAGAGACAGGGTTTCACCATGTTGGCCACGCTGGTCTTGAACTCCTGATCTCAAGTGACACCCACCTCAGCCTCCCAAAGTGCTGGGATTACAGGCATGAGCCACTGTACCTGGCCCTCCCCTACACTTTAAATCATCTTTACATTAGTTATAATAACTAATATAATATAAATGCTATGTAAATAGTTGTTACATTGTATTGCTTACAGAATGACAAGAAAAAATACTTTCTACATATTCAGTACTGAATTTCTTTTCAGTATTTTTGATCTAAGGCTGAATTCACAGATATAGAACCCATGCATATGAAAGATCAGCTGTATTTTATCTAATTATTTGTACTAACAGGACTGCTTTGAAACTTGTAATTCCAATTCGGTGTCCACTTATATGAAAAGACCTTTAACTCATTTGCCATAAATCCTTTGTGGAAAGAGAATTAAACCTAAGAGTCAAAAGTCCTGGGTTCACATCCTTGCAATAGCAGTGGTCAAAATACATTTCCAAGCCTCAGTTGTATCATGTCCGAGACAGGAATAATAGTAATGCCGGCCTCACAAAGTAGCTGAGTGTAGTAAGTGAGACCATTTCTGTGAAAGATAATGTATGTGATGGGCTGTCAAATGAGGTTTGCTTGTAAGACAATTCCTAGGGAGTCTATCAATAATATTCCTAGGGAGTCTACCTGTTACTTCACTGGACTGATACTCCATATTATATGTGGCTCATGGGTTATCAGTTAAAGCTCAGAGTTCTCAAGTCCCAGCTCGCCCCTGGTGAAGACTCACCACTCTCTCCTGCCTGCCTCACAGCACTGTTGATTCCTCTTTTCCATGGGGATTCTGCAGAGTTAGTGGCCTTGTCCCCTCCCCACCTCTGAGCTGCTCTGTCCATCCCTGTAACACTCTGCAGGCAGCATAAGAGGTAACACCAAGCAGACATTTGCTAAGTGTTGATTTAAAGTAGATTCATCTTTAAAAAAAACATGAATTATAATCACATTTGACTTGTATAAACTGAGCTATTAATCCCAAAAGTTAAATTTCACTCCAGTGGATTAAAAGCTTCCTCTAGACTGGCGGGTGGCTAGTGCCTATTGTCCCAGTTACTAAGGAGGCCGAGGCAGGAGAATCGCTTGAGGCCAGGAGGTCAGTGCTGTAGAGTGCCATCATGGTGCCTGTAAAGAGCCCCTACATTCCAGCCTGGGCAACATAGCAAGACCCCATATCTAATAAACAAACAAATAGAAAGAACTTCCTCTAAATCTCATCTACCTTAAACTGGTTTGAAATACAGTCCCTTTGTAACCTCAGGTTCCACATCCGCCTATTCAACCAGCCATGGATCAAAAATATTCAAGGAAAAAGAAACAATAAAAAATCATAACACAACAATAAATAATAATACCAAAAAGAGCAATGCAGTTTAACAACTATTTACACAGCATATAAATTGTGTTAGGTATTATAAGTAATCCGGAGATGATTTAAAGCGTACGTAAATCCGATGCTATTTTATATTGAGGCTGGAGCCTCTGGGATTTTGGTATGGGGGCTGGGAGTCCTGGAACCAATCCCCCCGAATACCAGGGGCCAACCGTATTTGCTTTAATCACACTGGGTAACTTCTAAAACACCCGGGGGGTGAAAACTGAATTTCTAAGGGAAGAGAGGAGAGGAAAAGGAAGACAGAGAGATACTTGAAAAAAAAAATCCTGGGAAACATACCTGGGCCCAGAAAGAGATTACATAACTTGGCTTTCTGAAACTTTTTCTTTTTTTTTTTCTTGAGACGGAGTTTCTCTTTGTCTCCCAGGCGAGAGTGCAATGGGCGATCTCGGTTCACTGCAACCTTCACCTCCCAGGTTCAAGCAATTTTCTTGCCTCAGCCTCCCTAGTAGCTGGGATTACAGGCGCCTGCCACCACCCCCGGCTAATTTTTGTATTTTTAGTCGAGACGGGGTTTCGCCTGTTGGCCAGGCTGGTCTCAAAAACTCCAGACCTCAGGTGATCCACCCGCCTCGGCCTCCCGAAGCGCTGGGATTACAGGCGTGAGCCACCGCACCTGGCCCGGCTGGCCCTTTTGAGACTATTGATGAGCTCTGGGATGATTAGGAATTGGGAAAGGCTTCCCTTGCGCCATATAGCAATGCCTCAGACAGCCACGAGATGGCAATATTACTCAAGGAGCGTCTCCGTCCCTCCCACCCCGGTAGCTAATAGCTTTCTTTGTTCACAGGAAACCCTCTCTAGTAAATATCATCGGTGCCAGTGTACGTTTTCCCCTACTTCATGCCCCTGGCCTTACCTTCAGCCACTTTCCTATCACTAGCCCGAATATAAAAAGAAGCTACTGCTATATGTGACATCTTAAAAATAGCACTTTGGTCTCTGCGCTCAATTGCAAAAGCAGCTGAATTAAATGTTTTAACGAGAAGCATAAAATAAACAAAACCCAGGTGAGAGTGATCTGTTCCTTTTTGTGAGTTAACGTCCAGAGAGACTTCCCAGGGAAACTAGGTGCCGCCAGCCTAGAGACAGTCAGAGACAAAAGTGCCACTTGAGACAAGATAATTCCTCCAGTGGGACAGAGGGGCTGCCAGCCCTCTTAAAACGCGGCAGGAAAGGAGGCAGAGTCCCACTCTGCAGAGAGGGGAGAACAAAAACTCGAATACCATGTCTTTTAGCTTTTGATTATGAAAAAAATCCAACTATACAAAAGCAGACAGAGTAGTATAATAAACCCAGACACCATCTTATGAACTGTGAAACTGTAAACCAGGAAAGAGGCTGCAAGGAAAAATGTAAGTTCCCAGTTTACTGAGGAACCTTAAGGGTCCGCCCACTCCAGCCCTTTATAGTGTAGTCTTAATGCAGTCTTTCAATGTAATGTCTTTTAATGAAAAATCCTTAGAAGAGTGGGAGAGGCTTGCTCCTGAGCTCTGGTCTTCAAAGGGCAATCTGGAAAAGGGAACAGGGGTGACTGCCTCAACTCCCAGCCAGACTCAAGAAAAAGAGGACACCTACAAGGAGAAGCAGATAGTCCAGACTGTCGGGGAGAGGTACACACACCCATGCCAGTCCCCCAGAAGCAGAGCCCTCGACTTCCTCAGCCACTGTCCCTGACCACAGCCTCAAAAAAGTTCAGTCCTGAAGACTGAGTAATTTCAGCACCAAAAGGATTTGAATGCTTGCTTAGTCTCCTGTTGGGCAAAGGCTCTTTACCTGGATGGGCTACTAGAGATGTCTGAACCCCTAGAAAATTATATACTGATTGAATGTCCCTTATCCAAAGTGCTTGGAACCAGAAATGCTTGGATTTCAGATCTTTTCAGATTTTGGGATATTTGCATTATACAGCATCCCTAATCCAAAAATTGGACATCTGAAATGCTCCAAGGAACATTTCCTTTGATTGTTATATAGGTGCTCAAAACATTTCAGGTTTTGGAGAATTTCTGATTTTTTATTTTTGGATTAGGGATACTCAACCTGTACATGGACATTTTCCTGCAGCTTTTATATTGTCAAAGAACTTTGGGGCCACTCCTTGTCCCCTCACCTCTTCCAGGAAAAAAAAAGTCTAAAAACCCACTATAATGATACAGATAATGCTTATCTAGTATTTCTTCTCTTATAGTCATTTTTGTTGTTGTTTGTTTTGAGAAAGGGTCTCACAGTTTGGCCCAGGCTGGAGTACAGTGGCATGATCTCTGCTCACTACAACCTCTACCTCCTGGGCTCAAGCAATCCTCCCACTTCAGCCTCCCGTGTAGCTGGGACTATAGGTGTGCATCACCGCACCTGACTAATTCTTGTAATTTTGGTAGAGACAGTGTTTCACCATTTGCCCAAGCTGGCCTTGAACTCCTGAGCTCAAGCAATCTACCACCTTAGCATCCCAAAGTGCTGGGATTACAGGCATGAGTCATTGTGCCCAGACTATTCATTTAAATCTGGTGAACTATGAATTCTTTAACTTTAAACAACTGTCACAGAAAATTAAAAGAAAGAAATAGGTAGATAAAAATTTTCCTGCTAAATTTATGATTCTGAAATGTCACAAGATCTTCCTTCTAGTGATTTGATGAAATCCAGCACAAATGAACTATATTCTATATTTGAGATTTGTTTTTTTCTTGAGAAGGAGTCTTACTCTGACACCCAGGCTGGAGTGCAATGGTGCAATCTTGGCTCACTGCAACCGCCACCTCCCAGGTGAAGGCGATTCTCTTGCCTCAGCCTCCTGAGTAGCTGGAACTACAGGTGCAAGTGACCACACCCAGCTAATTTTTGTGTTTTTTTAAGGAGAGATGTGGTTTCCCCAAGTTGGCCAGGCTGGTCTCAAACTCCTGACCTCAGGTGATCCACCCACCTCGCCCTCCCAAAGGGCTGGGATTTCAGGTGTGAGCCACTGCACCAGGCCTATATTTGAGGTTTATATCCATATGACATGACTATAGAAGATTTAGTAAAAATAACTGTACTTAGATACTTTACACTGGAAAAATTTTCATGTATTAATTTCACAGCTCTAAGAAGAAACCAACAACTAACTACAATTATTTTAATCATTTTTCATAACAATGATACCCAATTCATTACACAAATGAATTTGGGCAATGTGCTTTGCTGTACAATCTATTAGATACATTCTCACTGCAAATAGTTCAGAAATCATTTTGGAAATAGACACAAACATGTACATATTCATTTCCAGAAAATGCTATTTACAGCTTTAATATCAAATACAGTTATCGTAGTTCACAGAAAGACTATAAAGTGCAAAAGCTCCATTTCAAAAGGCATTAAATCACTCCCAAAGCAATGGAGATTAAATTTACCACAGCCAGTGGGCATGCCACCCTTATATAGCACACCCTACACAAAGTATAAAACAAGGTATATATCTGAAAATACTGTATTGCTCTGATTACATATTGTGGTTATAAAATAGTTTTAAATCTGGTTTAACATATAGAGAAAGATAAGATTCAAACAATTAGTCCCCATATAGTAGGATCTTTTTTTTCTTAAGTTTGTAGGAGGATGATGTCTGTAAAATCCATCAAGAATCCCAATCTGGCCCAAGACTTCTCTTTGGCCAACTAGAATAAAAGCACCTAGGCAAAGCCTTGGCTATGAAAGCTTTATGATTAATTTCAGTGTAAAAGGAGGGGCCAGGCACAGTGGCTTATGCCTGTAATCCCAGTACTTTGGGAGGCC
>NW_016107582.1:2788488-2797958 GCF_001604975.1 Cebus imitator
GAGACTCTGCGTCAAAAAAAAAAAAAAAAAAAAAGGAGCTAGGAGAGGGGCACTGATTGCCTGATTGGGTGAGCTTCAGCATCCACCTGTACCCCAGAGGTGGTTCCATGTCCGCCCCAAGGGATAAAGAGCCAAGAAGGCTCAAACCCCAGTCCTGGGGACTCAACATGGCACTGGCTCATGGAAGCACCATGAACTGGAGAGATAAGTTTACACACCTGAGAGATGCAGTAAGTGGAACGGGTGGTCATATTTTTACAAAGCCTTGTGTTTGATGACCATCAAGCTTTGTTCCCCAACAGAACATCTTTGACCTATAATTAATGTTTTAGGTACTCTTCACTAGACAAGCATAGAGTTCCCCAAAATGCAGCCTGTCCTCATATGGATTTAGACATATCATCCTCACATACCTTAAATGTGTTCATGGAAGGACTTGCCTTATAATGATATAATCATAAAGAGAAGAAAAGATTTCTTTTTCTAATAATCAACAGTTAAACACTATAAAACATAAATCACTGATTGAAATGATCACACGGAAACATGAATGGTTTTTTATAACCTAACTCCAGTTTCTACTGGGTATTGAACTTGGCCAAATTCTGACCAGAACAAAATCTGAGAGCCATGCTAAGCAACCACCACCATAAACTAATTCCTAAGTGTAGGCCCTACTGGAGGGAGGGAGATTCTTGATTGCCTATCAATTAATGAAATAAACTATTCATTTTTACAATCTGAACATATCAAAATCTGTGAAGTCACATATTTAACAGCTATTTATGATGTCTCATCAAGCCAAGTCCAGAGGCACATCAAAAAGTGGAATTCAGTTCATGACTTTTTAGGGCCCATTCATGTCAGGCTTGATTAAAAAGGTAGATTCAGTAGTCAGTCTCAGAATTCAATGATCAGCATTCAAGCATATAGCTAACTCTAGTGTATTCCAAACCCACACATCATGAAAAATATACAACTGGCATTTATATGCCATTCAAGCTACAGGATAAATGTCAACTCCGAAAGACATCATTTATTTACAACTATATTGGGGGGAAAAAGATGAGACTATACCAAAACTTAACAAGGGTTATACCTGGGCAATAGAAATATGGGTTACTTTTTTTTTCTTCAACTTTTCTGCAGTTTCCCAATTTTCTTTAAAGAGTTTGTAATGCTTCTACATAAATGAGTGACGCCATAAACCCAACTTAAAATAAGATGGGTATATCTCTACTCTCTTGGTTTATATTCCATGCTGGCAAGCTAGAGGGATTTCTATTCAAACATCAAGTTATGTTTTGTCCTCCTCAAAAATACTCCATTCCACATTTCTTTCTCAGCTCATCTCTTTAGAACCAGTTTCTAGAAGCACTTCTGCTTTTCACATTTAGCTGGGCTTAAAATATACACCAAACTCCCTACCTTGGAGCATTTATGCCATAAAATAGATGAGACCAGAACCCATGCCTGATAAGGTCAATCTAAAATGAGGATGGTGTGATATTTGCCTTTAAAAAATTCTAGACTTGAAACCCTGGAATTAACAGCAGTTCTGTTCCACCAACCACCTAGGTCTCAAAGAGGTACATTAGAAGCTCCACAAATATTTAATTCAAAGATCATTTTAAAAATATTTTTTAGGCTGAGTGTGATGGCTCATGCCTATAACCCCAGCACTTTGGGAGGCCAGGGTGGGCGGATCTCTTGAGCTCAGGAGTTTGAGACCAGCCTGGGCAACATGGTGAAACCCCATCTCTTCAAAAAAAAAAAAATACAAAAATTAGCTGGGAATGCTGGCACACACCAGTGCAAAAATTAGCTGGGAGTGGTGGCACGCACTGGTAGTCCCAGCTCCTGATGAGGCTGAGGTGGCAGGATCGCTTGAGCCTGGGAGACAGAGGCTACAATGAGTCGTGACTGCACCACTGCACTCCAGCCTGGGTGACAGAGCGAGACCCTGACTCAGAAACAAAACAGTCTCTCTCTATATATATAAACTATAATAAAGCAACATATATGTTGAATAAATTCAACACCTAATTTTTCTACCTTGGAAATTACCAATTTGTTAATTTGCATTGTTACCACCTCGTATGTTATTAAGTAAATGCTATAAATTTAACAAAATACGATTTATTTCCCACACTGAGGTTCCGCAAAGATTTCTTTTTCTTTCTTTCTTTTTTTTTTTTCTGAGACAGAGTTTCACTCTTGTTGCCCAGGCTGGAAGGCAATGACACAATCACAGCTCACCACAACTTCCATCTCCCAGGTTCAAGTGATTCTCCTGCCTCAGCCTCCCAAGTAGCTGAGATTACAGGCATGTGCCACCATGCCTGGTGAATTTTGTATTTTTAGTAGAGATGGGGTTTCTCCCTATTGGTCAGGCTGGTCTTGAACTCCTGACCTCAGGTGATCTGCCTGCCTCAGCCTCCAAAAGTGCTGGGATTATAGGCGTGAGCCACCATGCTAGGCCTCTACAAAGATTTCTTACGACAGTGTTCTGCTTTTGAACAACCTATATAATTTGATAATCAGAGACATAGCATAAAGTCATTCATTCTTAAACTCTAAATTCAGTTGCTTATCGGGGTTTTCCCCTTGGATCTTGTACAAATTCTAACTAGAGTAAGAGTTCCTGGATTTCCCAAAAATGGTCACCTTCCCAACTCTTACATATGTACGACAGTGACATGACTCCTGCCCACACAAGAAAACACCTGTCCCGCCCTCTACTGACAATGGAATGTTACAAAGCAGGACACGCCTGAGTTAAAATTAGTATCCCTGAGGTTGGTAATTCCCACCATACACCTTGAAGACAGTTCTTGATTCTTCCATTCACCCGGATGAGGAGAAGATTAATTGTAGCCAGTGTCCTTCCCGTATCAGGTGAGAAAAATTCAGAAGGCAACAGATTTGCGCTGCTACACCAGCAACCCAAACCAGCCCGTGAGTGCATAGTTACTGCCAGTACTTGAGAAAAGCAAGCCATCGGATACTCTGGAAAACCCAGAAAGCACCTTCTACTGTAAGAGTGAAGAGCATGATGCCCACAGAAAAAACAACAGAAACAAGAAGTGAGATTCTCGAAGGTAATTTCCAGAATAGTACAGCATACTGGAGGCTTCGAATGAGAAAAAGTATCCAAAAAATTCATGTTTGCTCCAAATTTTGAACCAGAACCCACACCACAATTGTGAGGAGCCCTTTGGTAAACTTACAGAGGTCAAGTCTTAAAGGTGGTGGGTCTGTGGAAATGTTCATGCCATAATTCTTCTTCTCCATGGATTTGAGTCTGCGGAGCTGGGGTGAGAGGGGGAGGCAGAAATGATGTCAGTATTCAAAAATTGTGCTCATCTTCAAGAATGGCCTAAAGTGGTGTGTAGGTTTTGGCGTAAGAGGGTTTTACTCATTAGCTTCACCTTTATCTGAAGTCTCTCCATCTCTCCACAGAGGTAGTAGTAAAAAGATTCACAAATGCATGTAAAACCTGGGTTAGTTGAGAAATACAAGTGAAAAATAGCCTTCTAGCCACAAGTCCTGCGTGTGTTTCATCGGTTTGGTTTTGTTTAAGGACAATTACCCCAAGGGAAAATCTCTGGCATCTTCCATCAGAGAGTCAGAGGGTCTTGTCTGTCAGAGGGTCGGTCTGTCTGTCATCAGTAGAGTCCACTCCAAGGGTACCTGGGAATGGTGGGGTCTGGAACAGGCCAGGTTTCTCCAGGAAGAGATGCATTGTACAGGGTGGATCCCCCAAAACACTGCTCTGCCATGGCCACAAAGGACACAGCCCAATGAGTCACTGCATCTGGAAGTGATGCTGAGAAAGATGCATCTGGTGTCCCTAAGTCCTCCATTTTTCATCTTTGGGAAAGGAAAAGACACTTTTCCCCTTGCACACTGGAATCCTGGTGGTCCACAGACACATTAGGGAGAGCCCCAGCAAATAGATTTTTGAAAAGATAGCCCACACCCCAACTCTTCAAACTCCGTTGGCTGTCTTCCTAGCAAAGGAAGCCCAATGCATGAGGGGCGGTAAGCGGAGAAGCCAGCCACCACCTCGCCATCACGTGATCTTGACTGATGATTTCTTGTTGGCACACAGGAGGGACACATAGGGGACACCAATGAAGGCCCATTTCTCGCTGGGCCAGAACTTGATGACAGGGCCTTGCTCAGGGATCTCTGAGGCAGCATCAAAGTAGGCAAAGCATACACAGCCCAGGTAGGCAGCAAGGCAGATGAGGATGTGCCTGCAGAGGGAGACACGAAGTAAGAGCCTGATGAGCATGAAGACTCCACTGCCCTGAGTTTAGCATGCTCCTTCTTCTGGGCTAACCCACCCACCTTGCTCACTGTAGTTGCAGCCCAGGGACCTCTTCTAATTAGGAAAGAATAAAGATTACCAACAATCCCTGGAATAGCAGGATGATAAATATTGGGCAGTTTGGGACCCAATTTAGAATGTTCTAAAATATTGCTGCTGGATAATAGGAACAAATGTGCAAATAAATGCTTTTGGGCCTCAAACAAGAAGACTGAGGCCCAAGGACTTAAAACAGAGGTGCTAAGATGGAAGTAACTGAACACATCTGATTAGATCCCACCTTTGCACTTTAACCACTGGTTACAGATATTTTATGCCCTTCATCAGGAATAATTTTATGTTGATTAAACCACTTTTCCAGTTTAGTGGCAATTTAAAAAAAATTTATCCTCACTGTACCTGTAAAAAGTTGTAATATTAATCTTTATCAAACAATAGACCATTTAAAAGCATGCAATCCTTTCTGTTTCCTTGTTTTTGGTGAAGTCTCTCTCTGTCACCCAGGCTGGAGTGCAGTGGTGCAATCACAGCTCACTACAACCTCCACCTCCTGGGTTCAAGCAGTAACCTCCACCTCCTGGATTCAAGCAGTTCTCCTGCCTTAGCCTCCCGAGCAGCTGGGACTACAGGCACTCACCACCACGTCTGGCTAATTTTTGTATTTTTAGTAGAGACGGGGTTTCACCATGTTGGCCAGGTTAGTCTGGAACTCCTGACCTCAAGTGATCCATCCACCTTGGCCTCCCAAAGTGTTGAAATTACAGGCGTGGACCACCACAACCGGCTATGTAATCCTTTCTTATACCTAAACTGAAACTTAAACCCAGATGAATTAAAATTTTTAAATATATTTTAAATTATAATGTCACCCAGGCTGGAGTACAATGGCACTATCTCAGTTCACGAAACATCCACGTCCTGGGTTCAACTGATTCTCCTGCCTCAGCCTCCCGAACAGCTAAGATTACAGGTGTCCACCAACAGGCCCAGCTGGCAAATTTTTATATTTTTAGTAGAGATGGGGTTTCACCACGTTACCCAGGCTGGTCTTGAACTCCTGACCTCAGGTGATCCACCTGCCTCAGCCTCCCAAAGTGCTGACGTGAGCCACTGTACCTGGCCCAAACACAATATTTTTATAAATTTTGATGGTGGAGGAAGGCGGTCTTCTTAAAAATCACACAAAATCCAAAAACCCTAAAGAAAAGACTGACAGATGTGACTGTAAATTCCAACTTGTGCTGTTTGAGTTCTGTTTTTTGCAAACACTTCTTGAAGTTCCCAAGTCCTACATTTTGAGTAGGGTGGGTCTCATGGTAAACATATACAAGTTCACATGAGCAAGGGAACTTAACTGAATTCTATCAAATTGTGTATCTTTAGCCCATCTCTGGATAGAAGTCAACCTTTTCCAGAATCTAGATCTAAAGTTTTTCCATTTCTTCACCACTAGAATTTCTCCTTGGGTTCCCTTCATCTGTAAGCAATAATCTATAGCAGATTTCTCCTCCTTGTGATCTTTTGCAATCAGAAGTCCTGGAGGACAGAGAAGGAATGATCACTCTGGGTTTGGGCTGAAGCAGTTTCTAGGAAGTAAGCCCCTCGGATTTCCCCCAGCTTTGTCAGAATCTGCATGTATTTTTCTAACCCGCTTTTTTTTTTAACATAGTGTATCCTGAACATTCCAAAGTATAGATGCTATAATTTGCTATTACTGAACTCCAAGGTTTTTTATATAAACAGGTGGGTGATATTAAACAATTCATTTTAGTTCTCTGGTATTCTGTCTCCACTTCCAGAAATAATGGAAAAGAGTGCCCCTAAATGGCCTGTGCAGCCCCTCCTTTCACTTGGTCACTCAGGCCCTAAAGGTGGGGTTCCTACTGAGGACCCTCCCAGCCCTCACATCACCTCTTTCCCCAGCTTTCCCCTACCTCTCCCCTCCCGCAACAGCTAGATAGAGCTCAGGTTACAGATTCAGTTCTCCAGCTTCTTTAGGCTTTCATAATGGAGTTAGAGGTAAGAGACTGCAGACCTAAGCATGACAATCAGGCCTTTTGTTCTAGCTAAGCCTGCTCCCTGGAGCTTTTTACAAACTGTACTTTCAGGGGCTTCTGAACCACCTGACAGTGCACCTGAGGAGAGAAGCAAGCCAGCAACCCCCAGGACACCTGTGCACCTTGCAGGGTGAACAGAGCCCAACAGCAAGTTCAAACACACCTGTCCCCCGCCACCTCCCCATTAGCAGGGGCTTACCACACGCAGTGCAGGTAGGGGAAGTTGAAGGACGACAGCAGCTCGCAGAAAGCTCGGTCACTGATCCAGCAGAACAGGGCCAGTGTCCACCAGAGGCCCGAGAAGAGGCCCAGCTTAAACACACGCACGTTGTCACACCTGCACAGGGATCCAGAGAGCCAGTCACCATCAGACCTGGTTTCCACCTCCTCGCCGGCCCCCTTTCCTCTGTCTCCTTCACTGATTCCTCTCATGTCCCCAACCCCTTGGCACTGAAGTTCTTACCCAACACACAGTCACTCCAGAGTCTCGTGGATGTAAATACCATATGCTAACAGATGGCTCACAGACACCCTTCCCACCCAGGCTTCTCAGACCCTGACTCCAGACTCATACACCCAACTACATTTTTGACATGAGCACCCTAATATGGATCTAAATTTAACAAGTCCATAACGTATTCCTCTCCCAATCCTTCTCTTTCTCACACAGCTCTTATCCAGTCCATCAGCTCTCCCTTCAAAACAGATCTCAAACCTGACCTCTTTCCACCGCCTCCATCTAGATCCATGCTACCACCATCTCATCAGAGTCTCCTTCCACCCTTTCCCCTACAGTCAATTTAACAGCTTCCAGCATCTTCCTGTTTAACCAGAGAGAAAGCCAAAGTATCCACAGCGGCCACAAGGCCCCATGTGCATGGTCTTCCCTTTTCCCTTTCACCTCGTCTTTTACATACTCTTCCCTCTCACTGCTTGTATTCAAGCCACTGCGGGATTTGTGCTGTTCCGCAAATATCCCAAGCACGTTCCTGCAAGGCCATAGCACCCACTGTGGCCTCTTACCTGGAATGCTCTTCCCCCAGATACAAATCTTTGCTCAAATGTCACCCAGTAAGCCTTTTCCTGATGCTATTTTTAACAACTGCAACACCTGTCTCTACTTCCCAAGTGACTCTCCCTAAGGTTGCCTTCCCTCCTTTAATTTTCTCTGTGGCGATTATAAACTGGCTGACACCCTCTGTATTTCGCTTATTTGTTTCCAGTTTGTTTTCATCCACAGACATGGAAGCTATTTACTGCTGTATCTCAGCACTGGAAATGTGCTAGACACAGAAGGCACTCAACATTTGTTGAATGAAGGAATAAGCTCTTATCCACACTGGGACAAAATGGTCTTCTGAAACAAATCCCAACAGCTCAATGAAAATTTCAAGTGCTGTCTTCTTTCCTTGTTAAGGACTTGCTCATAAAGTGGGTGACTTCTATCCCTGGGGAGGAATGCTGGGAGGCAGCTGGTGGCTAAGGGTCCTTCTTCCTCAAGGGGACACTCCTGGGTCAGTCAAGATCTCCTGTGGGACCCAGAATACAACACAACATCTACAGTCAAGAAGAGCTGAATTCCTCTTTGTTGAACCCACAGACAGGTGTTAAAAACCTGACTTGCTAGTGCCCTTCCTAGTTGCCTTTCAGAAACATCAGCAAAAGTGTCAATAAATGTGGGATAGGATAGTGGGTTCAGAAAGACCTGCTCAAAGGCAAATCAAAATACTCTTGTAGGAAGGCTAAATGCATCCCTTGAAAAGTTTAGAAAGAATAGAGACACACGACATGTGGAGACTTACATTCCCAGTTACTAAAGTAAAGAGATAACCATTTCCGTTTTCCCATTTTGTTTACCACTCTCTACCTTGAATGCCTCACCTTCTGGTTGGTTCCCTCTCAGAAAGAGCACATGTCCTCACCTTGACCCACCCTCTCCTTCTCTTCAGGGTTCAGCCTCCAGGCTTCCTCCAACACCCCATGCCTGCTCCTATAGATGTCCCCTTAGTCTAAGCCGTGGCCCACAGGCTGCATGCTGACCAGGACAGCTTCAAATGAGGCCCGACACAAAGTCATCAACTATCTTAAAACATTAAGAGATTTTTTTTTTGCAACCTTTTTTTTTTTTAGCTCATCAGCTATCATTAGCATATTTTATGTGTAGCCTAAAACAATTCTTCTTCTTCCAATATGGCCCAGGGAAGCCAAAAGAGTGGACACCCCTGCTTTAGTGCACTCTCTCAGGGCACCTTGCCATGTTCCTTCATAACTCTCATCACAAATTCAAACTATGGATTTATTATCTGGATAACATCTGGTATTAAACTAGCCTAGAGGCTGGGATCAGTGGCTCATGCCTCTAATCCTAGCACTTTCGGAGGCCAAGGTGGGCAGATCATTTGAGGTCAGGAGTTGGAGACCAGCCTGGCCAACATGGTGAAACCCCGTCTCTACTAAAAATACAAAAATTAGCCAGGAGGTGGTGGCACACACCTGTAGTCCCAGCTACTCCAGAGGCTGAGGCAGAAGAATCGCTTGAACCCAGGTTGCGGAGGTTGCAGTGAGCCGAGATCTCGCCACTGCTCCAGCCTGGGCTTCAAGAGCCGTCTCAATAAATAAGTAAACGAACTAGCCTAGAAGCCCAGCCTTAAGAGGAACTAGCCCTGTTTTATTCACTAATGTATACTCCATGCCTAGTAACTGTGTCAGGCACTGTTAAATGCTCCCTGAATTAATGGATAAAATTATGAAATAAAAGGACAATTTTAACTGGACTCTAATTTGGTTATCTCTAATTTGGGCAGAACATTATTTTTAGATTATTTAAGATTATTGGCTGAGTACGATGGCTCATGCCTGTAATCCCAGCACTTTGGGAGGTCGAGGCAGGTGAATTACAAGGTCAGGAGATCAAGACCATCCTGGCTAACACAGTAAAACTCCGTCTCTAGTAAAAATACAAAAAGTCAGCCGGGCGTGGCGGCAGGTGCCTGTAATCCCAGCTACTCGGGAGGCTGAGGCAGGAGAATCGTTTGAATCTAGAGGTGGAGGTTGCAGTGAGCTGAGATGGCACCACT
>NW_016107582.1:2798013-2813296 GCF_001604975.1 Cebus imitator
AAAAAAAAAAAAAAAAACAGATTATTGATTGGGCACCAAACTCCACACTAGGCACTATAAAAGACAAAATAAACATGTCTCTTGCCTTGAAAAAGTAAAATCAAAATAGACAAGAACAAATATCAACAAATACACAGACAATTAGTCTGAGACACAAGGATCCATGAACATCCAATGCAATTAAACCTAGAAAGTTTGGCTTAAGGAACACACCGCAACAGAGAGCAATGTGTTGGAGATGTCCTGCGTGGAAGGCATCACCCAAGAGGCGGGGTGTCCAGCCGATAGACACTGCAAGCACCAGGACAGGGCAGGCTTGACATGTATGAGGCAGGAGGGAGGCTCTGCAGAGCCTGGTTTCAGGGCAGCCTGTTACTCTTCCTTTCTCTGCTTCTAGAGGAAGCAGGTCCTGCTAGAAGCTGCTAACCAGTCTTATTTGCACTGGGGGTTGTCTGAAACTGCAGTCTATTAGGTTTCGCTCCCATTTTTCAGGGCTTTTATCAAAATATCAATCTGAAGTAAAAACGGGCGGACAAAATTCATATGTACAGCAGGACCTTATTCTATAATAGAAAACTCTGAGAGGAATGTCTACCATTTCTTCTCTTCTTGACCCTTGATTGTATTCTCAAATTGTTCTTAACAATAAAATCACTCCTATAATCAGAAAAAGAAAAGTATTTTTAAAAATAGTATAAATGTATCTCAGTTACTTGGCAATGTACTTACCACCACCAATTTCAGTGTCAGGTTTCGACCCAAAATCAGAATAAACTTTTGTTTTCTCATGGTCTAAAAGAAAGTTCAGAAAAGACAATGGAAATTCTTCTCAGGAAGCTGGTTAAAAGAAATGACTAGAAACAAGCGTTAGGAATAAAGGCTAAAGAGAAAGAGAAAGCGAAAAAACAGTCCCTCCTCTATTTCCTCTGAGCAAATGAGCATGCAGTGAGAAACATTCAGCTCAGACATAATAGATCATTGCTGGTGACAACCAAGGAAGATTCAGGAAGGAGGTGCAAGAGCGATAAGGGCATCCTTTTGTCTGGGTATTTTATCAAAGCAGAGAAACAACCATCTTTTCTTTTCCTGGCTGGGAACTGGGGTGGTAACTGGGACACAGCAGTGAACAAAGAAACCCCGTCCCTGCCTATGTGAAGTAAATGTCCAGCAGAGGGGATAGACACCGAACAAAACAATACAAATAATCTAATTACAATCAGGATGGCTGCCATAAGGAAGTTCAGGGTCCTGGAATAGCATATAAATAGTTCACAAACTGAAGGGTGAGCAGAAGTTAGCCAGGCAAGAGGGCCAGGAAAAGGGACAGCATAAATAAGGAAGGGCCTGGGGCTGGCAGGAGCAGGGTCCACAAAAGATACAGAAGGTCAGAATGGCTGGGGATGGAAGGTAGGGGAGCTTCTTGTGGGAGCGCTCAGCTCACAGGGGAAGGCTGGAGCATGTCAAGGATTTGGAACTTTATCTTCACTGCAATATCGACTGGTAGAAAAATGACTGTGCTCAAATGGCATGTCTGGGGAAGGAAGAGGACGCCAGGTTTCAGGCTTGAGTAACTGGGTAAATGGTGCGCCCCTTTCCTGCAACTAGAAATATGATCAAGAGAACCAGAGCTAGAAAAGGCAGATCAGGAATCTGGGTTTGGACAAGTTGAATTTGAGATGCCTGTGATACATGGAATTAGACAAGTTAGGTAGGCAGCTAGACACATAATAGTAGAGTTGGGAGGAAGGACTGGGTTGGAGATGTAAGATCAGGAGTCATCCGCATATATAGGGGAATTAAAGCCACAGAAGTAGAGGAAATCTTTCAGGAGGATGTATAAAGGGAGAAAAGCAGTATCTTAATCCATGCAGGCTGTTTTAATAAAACTAATCAAAACAGAAATTTTTCTCATAGTTCTGGAGGCTGGGAATTCTGAGATCAAAATGCCAGCAGAATCAGTGTCTGGCGAGGGCCATTCCTCATAGATGACACCTTCTAGAGCTGCATCCTCACAGGGTAGAAGGGCCAAGGCAGCTCTCCAGGGCCTCTTTTATGAGAGCACTAATCCCATTTATGAGGACTGTATCCCCACTGACTTAATCACCTCCCAAAAGGGCCCGCCCCCTAATATCATTACCTTATTAATTAGTATTTCAACATATGAATTCAGGAGAGACACAAACATTCAGACCATAGCAAGCAGGAGATGAGGGTGCACCTTAAGGGACTCCTACACGCAAAGCGATGTAGAAAAGTAGGAGTCTATGCAAGAGACTGAAAAGGAGCTGCCGAGAGGTAGTGGGAAAGCCAGGAGGATGTGGTATCACAGGAGCCATGGCAAAGACCATTTGAGACATGGGGAGGAGAGCTAATTGGGCAAGCAGCAGAGAGAATAACACATAAGATACAGGAGGGCTGAAAACTGATCACTGGGTGTACAGCTTACTGAGAAGGATTTGGGTATCAAAGTAGGGGCAGAAGCCAGATTGGCATGAGTTGAAGAGTAAATGGGAGGTGAGGGATAGATGAAGTTTTAAAGAAGTTTGGCTGTGACAGCAAGGGTGCAAGGGTAGTAGCTAGAGATGTGGATGTGGATTAGCCCAGGTTGGGTGTTTGAGAAGGCAGTAGGGACTCAAATGTGTTTAAAGGCTGATAAGAAAGCCCCTCTAGGCTGGGCACAGTGACTCATGCCTGTAATCCCGGCACTTTGGGAGGCAGAGGAAGGCAGATCCCTTGAGGTCACGAGTTGAAGACCAGCATGGCCAACATGGTGATCTCCCGTCTCTACTAAAAATACAAAAATTAGCTGGGCATGGTGGTGCACACCTGTAATTTTAACTTCTCTATTCGGGAGGCTGAGGCAGGAGAACTGCTTGAATCTGGGAGGTGGAGGTCGCAGTGAGCTAAGATCTCACCACTGCACTCCAGCCTGGGTGACACAACGAGACTCAGTCTAAAAAAAAGAAAAAAAAGAAAGCCCCTTTAGAAAGAGATGGGCAATATAGACGACAATGTACAGGAGTGAAATAGACATAGGAGAGTGGAAGGAATAACCAATTGGCAGAAGACTGACCCTAATGGAAGGAAGTTTTCCTCCCATAAAGCCGCCACTTGTTAACATGATAATAAAGATCAATTAGCTTTAGTGATGCCTACCTTCTCCAGGGCAGCTATTTTAAGCATGAAACAAACTATTTCTTTTGTAATTACTTAAAAGATTAGAGTGTTAAAGGAAAATATATTTCCCTATGTAAAGATCACAATTGTGAAGCAGAATTTATTTAAACTGCATAATAACTGCCCTAACCACGTGTGTCCTCCATTTGCTCTTCTTTAAGTCTTATGAACTTAAAATATTTTCCCAGCCAGGTGAAGTGGCTCACACCTGTAATCACCGCACTTTGGGAGGCTGAGGTGAGAAGATTGCCTAAGTCCAGGAGTTTGAGGCTGCAATGATCTATGATCATGCTACTGCACTCCAGCCTGGGCAACAAAGCAAGACCCCATCTAAAAAAAATAAAAAATAAATAAAAAAGCCTTCCCCTTTCCCTTTTCTTAAAACAAAATTATAAGCCAAAACATATTATGAAACTCAGGAGTTAAAATGAAACTAGAGTGCAGTGAATTCTCAAGAAACAGAGCTAAATCCAGAACATTCTGTTCACTTCAAGCCTAATATAAGCTAGCACCACTGGACTGAATGCTACAAATGGAAATCATTTCAGATGTTGTCACTAGCAATTTAATTATGTGTTTGACAAAGAGCTTTAAGATGTGTTAACATCCAGAGTTGGCTAGAGGAGGATGAAAGAGAGAATGGTTTAAGTACAATGCAGAAGCACAAAGAGTTTAGTAAGAGAGCAATTATGTCTGGTTGAGAGGATAAGCAGGGGTTAAGAAAGGCCTCACAAAGGAGCTGGTATCTAGGATGAGCATTGCAGAAGGGGTAGGATTTTACAAAGCAGTAGTAGGAAAGGGCATTCCAGGGGGAGAAGAAAGTATGAGCAAAGACCTGAAGACAAGAAAACAAGGAGCCAGTCCAAATTGGTTGGTCATAGGACATGTAGAAGGAACAAGAGGAAGAAAATGCTCTAAGGGAAGCTTAGACAACGAGGCACCACTGAAGGTTTTTGTAAAGGATGAGGGAGTAACAGTCTGAAGGAAGAGACTGGAGGAAGAAGAGACTGTTAGAAATCAAATACAATGGTCCACTGGAGGGTTGTGAGGGTGGGGCAATAGATATGGGAGGAGGTGACAGATGAAACATTGCAGAGGGTGATTCCATGAAATCTAGCAATTATTTGAGGTGGCAGGAGATGAGGGACCCAATGATGATTGTAGGGTTTCAAGTGTAATGAACTCAGAAAATAGTGACACTATTAAAATAAATTGGGAACTTTAAAACAGAATTTGGGAAAGGTCATTGAGTGGCATTGTAGGCAAAGAGGGCATGGAGCCAAGCCAATAATCTTGCCTATTATAGTTTGGGAAGGCTCTGACAGAGATACCCAGAAGGTAGTTGGGAACATGGGACTAAACTTCAGGAGAGACGAGGATGGACTGCAGAGAATCATGCAGAGTGATGGCAACTGAACACAAGAGCGTGGATAAGATTTTGAAGAAACAAACAGAAAAGGTTAAAGACACAATCTTGGAGAATGTCTACCTTAGGAAGCAAAGAGCAGAGTAGGAACAGTCAGGTAGGAGAGCCTGTATTACACAGGATCACAGAAGCCAAGAGAAGAAAATTCAGAGGAGGAGGTTGACAGTGTCAGATTCTTCAGACAGCCAAGGATAGGGAGCACTGCAAACAAGCGATTCTATTTGGAAGTTAAAAGGCCATTAGCATAGCCTAATGAAATAGTGTAATGAGTGCACAAAGATACACAAAGATGTTCATTGCGGAGATATTTATAGTAAAGAAAAACTGGAAACAACCTAAACGGTCAAAAAAGGAAATATGTTGAGTAATTAAAATAAATTAAAAGTAAATTACAATTCTATATGTCCATTTAAAATGAGGACCTAGATCTGTATTTATTGACAGAAAAAGAAGATACAATACATTCCTAAATGAGAAAGTCAAATTTTAGATTAACGTATATAAGAATGAGCTAATTTTTATTTTTTTAAATACAGCTAGGTTTTTTTTTAAAAAATAAGATGGCAGAGAATAAAAAAGCCTGTAAGAAGACACAGTGGAGGGCTAACCATCATTATCATCACATGGCAGGTTTGGTTATTTCATTTTTATTTAGTACATAAAAACTATGAGGCAAGTACTATCAAATATTAATTTTCCTGAAAAAGTGATAGATTTATTTTTTGCTTGTCAATATTCTCCAATTTATCTACAAAAAATATTAGTTACTTGATAAAATTAGTTTTTTAAAATTGGTCATTAGTGACTCTTGAATGAACATTTCGGACTAAAGATGGGGAGGGGAACCAGCCTGTAAGGGATTTAAGAAGAAAGGGCAGGCTGGCTGCAGTGAGGGTAGGGATTGAACCCTTTTTTATTTATTCAAGCATAGGTATTCTTCTAGGACCACTTCAGCCTGTGTCTGAAGAGACTCTTACATCCCCAGTCCTTGACGGATGTAGAAGGCAACCAGACAGGATCTGACAGCAAGATGCCAGACAGCAAGTTCCAGGACCATACCATTTCAACTGCCTTTGGCCCTGCCTGTTATTGCTGACAATCAAAGCAACCCTTTAGTGGCAAAGTGAGTAGAAAGAAATGTGTATCTCCTCTCAAATCAAAGAGGAGAGAAAGCTGACTTAACACATTACGCAGAGCAACTATCACACTAAGATTTCAGTTACAAGACTTCAACTAAGACATTCAATGTCCACAACAATGAGAAAATCTGAATTAAAATACACTTTTTAGGAGGGGCACGGTGGCTCACACCTGTAATCCCAGCACTTAGGGAGGCCAAGGTGAGCAGATCACTTGAGGTCAGGAGTTTAAGACCAGCCTGGTCAACATGGTGAAACCCCATCTCTACTAAAAATACAAAAATTAGCTGGGCATAGTGGCAGGCAGTTGTTTTCCCAGCTACTTGGGAGGGTGAGGGAGGAGAATCACCTGAAACCAGGAGGCGGAGGCTGCAGTTAGCTGAGAATGTGTCACTGCACTCCAGCCTGGGTGACAGAGTGAGACTCCATCTCAAAAAAAAAAAAAAAATGCATTATTTAAATAGCTGCAAATAAAAAGAAGTGTTTTCTTTCTTCTTTTCTTTTTTTGTTTTTGTTTTTGTTTTGACACAGATTTTTGCTCTTGTTGCCCAGGTTAGAGTGCAACGGTGTGATCTCAACTCACCACAATCTCCGCCTCCCAGGTTCAAGCGATTCTCCTGCCTCAGCCTCCCAAGTAGCTGGGATTACAGGCATATGCGACCACACATGGCTAATTTTGTATTTTTAGTAGAGATAGGGTTTCTCTATGTTGGTAAGGCTGGTCTTGAAATCCTGACCTCAGGTGATCCATCTGCCTCGGCCTCCCAAAGTGCTGGGATTATAGGCATGAGCATCGTGCCTGGCCAAGAAGTGTTTTCAAAGAGAATGAAAATAAGGGCAGTGATTAGATATATTGTAATTGGGTCTAGAAGAGGAAAATCATGTACCAACAAACGCTAAACGAAAACGTTTCTGAGTATCAACCTGAACTCTGAGTACACAAGTTCCCAAAAGAAAATGCTAATGCAAAGAGCAAAACCATTACCTGATAGATTGTAAATAAGACACTAAACCTCAGAGAAAGTATCATTATCAACTGCAGTCCACCTGAAGTTCATATTTCCGAATAGATACAAACTCATTTTCCCTGCCCCCTTCCTCTTTTTCCTTCTGTGTCTGAATGCAATAACCTTTTAGAACTTTTCTTTTCTACAGAATTAAGTCTAGACAGCTTGGTCTAGGCACTGAGATGGTCCTGGTAAGCTAGCTGTGATCAATGGAATGATCCAAACCATCAAGCCTGCTTCCATCCAACAGTCAGCAACTAACTTTCATAAGGAATAAAATTCCTCCTGCTGCAGAGCAGCAAAGGAGCCCTGAGCTGGTGTGTTCCCAGCACAGGGACAGCCTAATGGGTAGGCAGGAATCATGGTACCTACCTCTTTAGCTCTGCAATGAGCAGTGCAGTGCAAGGAACTCCTAGGGTCATCAGAGAGATGTTGTTGATGGCGGGCTTGACGAATGCTAGGCACGTTGTAACTGCAGACAGGACACAGACCACCACCTTGAACCTGCCCCTGAATCCATGAAGCAAAACCAAATCCATTAGAAGAGGAGTTCTTGTTTGTTTGTTTGTTTGTTTGTTTAATGTTGGCAAGCTACAGGCATTGCCAGAAATGCAAGCCGAAAAGAAACTCTGCACTAAGTACTAAGGTTCAAAAAGCCATTCACACTCACTGGCTTAGGAATTCCACTTCAAGTAACTTATCCTTAGGAAATAATTAGAGATTTTCAGAATATTTAGCCATAAGAATGGTAAAATTACAGTCAACCTACATCTCTGAGGGTGAGATACGGATAACTGTTTCCTTTGTGTGATTCTTCTGTTATTTTTTTCTTTTCTTTTCTTTCCTTTTTTTTTTTTTTNTTTTTGAGACAGAGTCTTGCTTTGTTGCCCAGGCTGGAGTACAGTGGCACAATCTTGGCTCACTACAACCTCCACCTCCTGGGTTCAATCAATTCTCCTGCCTCAGCCTCCCAAGTAGCTAGGATTACAGGTGTCTGCCAACATGCCCAGCTAATTTTTGTATTTTTAGGGGAGATGGGGTTTCACCATGTTGGCCAGGCCGGTCTCAAACTCTTGACCTCATGATCCACCCACCTCAGTCTCCCAAAGTGCTGGGATTACAGGGGTCAACCACCATGCCCAGCCGATTTTTCTATATTTTTTCAAATAATTGATTTCTCTGTATTTTTTCAGATGTCCTACAGCAGGGTTTAACAATTTTTTTCTATAAAGGGTTTTTGGGTTTGGGCTGGACATGGTGGCTCACACCTGTAATCCTAATACTTTGGGAGGACAAAGTGGGAGGACAGCCTGAGCCTTGGAGTTTGTGGTTACAGTGAGCTATAACCTGAACATAAAATAAATTATATAAGTATTTAATTAAATATATGTTTATTTGTAAGTATAAAGAATATATTATATAAATATATTTATATTATATATAACCATATAGTTATGCTATATATAGTTACATATAATTATAAATACATATTTAATGAAAATACATTAATAATTAAATGTGTATAATTATATTAAATATGAATTAATTATATTTAATAAATTATATATACATACACACACAGACACACACACACACACACATATATACACACACACAGGTTTTGTAGGTCCTAAGGTCTCTGCCACAGCTATTCAACTCTGCCATTACAGAGAATAAGTAAATGAATGGGCATGGCTGGATGCTGATAAAACTTGATTTGTAAAACAGGATCCTTTTGGCCCACAGGACATAGTTTGTCACCCCCTGTTCTACAAAGTAAACATGTATAACTTTCATAAGTAAAACAGAGACCACTCACAAACCATAATGCATCCTAGTTTAAAAGAAAATTTGTCCTATGTGTCTAGCACACCCAAAAAAAGTTTTCAGAAAAAATTTCAATAGACTAAGAAAAATAGTCTACATTTATTGACAACCTACAAGCCTAGTATGCACAAGAATTTACATCGACAAGTTTTTGAAATGACAAGTCTCAGACAAACAATCGATACTATCCTTACACCCTTCAGTGGAGGTCATTTCAGTAGAGCCAGAAGTGGCGACGTGATCCTAGACATGCTCTTTCTTTTCTCCCTGGGACTCATTTCCTTATCTGTAAAATGAAAAGGCTGGACTAGATGATTTCCAAGGCCTCATCCATGACTTAAATTTAGGAGTACACGATTTTCCTGAAGTTTCTGTTATTCCTCATTAGCACAATTTACTTTGGCCAAGAGACCTGGAACAGGTCACAGTTAGGAAGCCAATTTGAATGAAATTCCATTATAAAGAAATCAAAGGGCGTTGAGCCCTCAAAATACAAATTTATCTCTTAAATAGGAAAGCCATTCATCATCAAGGCACAGGAAATCATTGACCAAGCTGCCAACTTTCAGACTGGAATGAACAGGAATTATAGCTCTGAACCTCTACCAGAGGAAAAAATATATGTGGGAAAGGCTCCAGGCAGCTAATCCTCAGGAGAGGCATGTTTTTCTCCCGGCCTCGCCTGGTGTTCTTCATCTACTGGAGGAAAGGCCGCCTGCTCAGGGTGAGGGCCCACAGCCATCACACACAGGGCCCCTGGTGACCCACAATAACTCTTCCACTGGGATTGAGGGTCTGTGACTCATGCCAAGGCAAATTTGACCTTTTTCAGTAGGATAAACACATAATCAGAAACGTCCAAAGTGCATCACCTCTCTGTATCCAGTGGTTTAGGAATTAGGCACAGGTCAGACAGGGCAACAGTGATTCAAGGCACAGGAGTTTCAGTGAGACTGACATGCGTTCAAATCCTGCCTCCATTGCTTACTAGCTGTGAGACCTTTGGCAAGTAACTCAACTCTTTGAGGCTTTCCCACATAAAAATTAAGACATTGTGCCTCGCAGTGTTCTTGGAAGCATTAACACAGTGCCTGGTACATGTTATGTGCTAATAAAATTCATTACTACTTTTATCCTTACCATCATTTTAAAAATAAATACTACTTTTTTGTTTTTGCATTTTGTTTTGTTTTTTTGAGATGGAGTCTCTGTTGCCCGGGCTGAAGTGCAGTGGCACAATCTTGACTCACTGCAACCACCACCTCCCGGATTCAAGCGATTCTTCTGCCTCCGTGTCCTTTAGCTGGGACTAAAGGCATGTGCCACCAAAAAATAAATACTACTTTAAATAATATTATTGTTGTTGATATCATACTCTCAGAGAAAATGGAACTGAGTTGCTGTTGCAATCACCAAAGGCTCCACAGAGTACTGCCAAATAGTTCAAAGGCAGTACGCTTGAAAACACATGCTTTCTGGTTTTTTGTTGTTTTTTTTTTCTTTTTTTTTTTTTTTAAAACAGAGTCCCCATCTGTTGCCCAGGCTGGAGTGTAATGGCTCGATCCTGGTTCACTGCAACCTCCACCTCCCAGGTTCAAGTGATTCTCCTGCCTCAGCCTCCAGAGTAGCTGGGATTACAGGTACCCGCTATGACACCTAGCTAATTTTCATATTTTTAGTAGGCACGGGGTTTCACCATGCTGGCTAGGCCAATCTTGAACTCCTGATCTCAGGTGATCCACCTGCCTCGGCCTCCCTAAGTGCTGAGATTACAGGCATAAGCCACCACACCCAGCTGTGAAACATGTTTTCTTTAGAGGAGGCCATCTGCAGATACCTCCCCATGTCTGGTCCAGAAGGTGTACAGGAATGTGCTGACCAACAAGAACATCCTGTGAACACAAGTTTCTGAAGCCAGGAGAAGTAAACGGAGGCCATGTGGCCAGCAGAAAGCCAGCCAGCCAGCCCAGCAGACCCCGGGGTCAACAGAGGCCCTGGGAAAAAGAGAGCTGGAAATATCAAGGAGTAAGAGGCCCCAACAGCGTGTTTTTCTAAACTGTGATTGATGACAGCCTCTGGTCGTGTTTTCAACTTTCCAGCCCATTAGGGTCTCACACTGAAACACAAGGTCAGGAAACCCTTAGCACCACTGCTTCCTATATTCTCCAAACCAAAATCTATCAACCAAGTACCATAATCATAATATTTTTATAGTAAAGTTGTTACTGTTATCATTAGCTACCCTTTAAAGCAGTCATTTTCAAGCCTATACCCTGTGTCCCTTTTTACTTTGGTAAAATGTAAAACCACTTTTTATTTTTTAGGCTTGAAAACCACTATCACTGGCTACTCTTTAAAGCAGTGGTAATGTTTTTGTTCTTCTGAAATGAAATGAAATTTATAGATGATAAAACCTCCCATAATAGTGACCATCAAAAACATGTCCACAAACTTTCTAAATGTCCCATAAGAATTGGAAATGTCCCTGGTTAAGACCCACTGCTATAAGCTACCAAAACATAATTTATTTAGAGCAGCCAGCCCTTGATAGTTACAGCACTATAGCATTTGGTCATGAAAGGGACCTCAGAGAGCTAGTCCAACCGTGTTATTTTATAACTAAAACACTAAGGCCCAGAGAGTTTAAGATTCCAGCCTCAAGTCATCCAGCAAGAATGCTAGCAAGGCAGGCAGATCCCAGACTGCTCCCTTGCCAATCAGGATTCAAAAACTAAAGTGGATTATAAAGTGAGGGCTCTCCTGAGATTTTGTAAAGACAAAATCATAGCAAGTGCAGCAGAATACATCATTTAAGAAGTGGATACAAGGTTGGGCACAGCGGCTCACACATGTCATCCCAGCACTGAGAGGCCAAGGTGGGAGGATCTCTTGAGCCCAGGAATTTGAGACCAGCCTGGGCAACATGATAAAAACTTGTCTCTACAAAAAATACAAAAATTAGCCAGGTGCAGTGATAGGCAACTGTGGTCCCAGCCTCTCGGGAGGCTGAGGTTGGAGGATCACTTGAGTGTAGGAGGCAGAAGTTGCAGTGAACTGTGATTGCGCCACTGCACTACAGCCTGGGCAACACAGTGAGACCCTGTCACAAAAGAAAGGGGGGGATTCAATTACCCTGTAACAGTTCCTTATTCTCATTTTTTTCTCAAAATAAAAATGTCTAAAAAATATTAATAACCATCAACAGCTGAATGTCTTGAATAGTCTGAGGACAGTCTAGGCAAGAAAGTTTTTTTAATTTAAAACCAACATTTATATCCTATTGATATAATGAGCATTAATAATTTCCCTATACAAAATATGCACAGCTATTATATATCAATAAAAAATTCAGGCTGGGCACAATGGCTCACGCCTATAATCCCAGCACTTCGGGAGGCCAAGGTGGGTGGATCACTTGAGGTCCAGAGTTCAAGACCAGCCTGGCCAACCTGGTGAAACCCCATCTCTAGTAAAAATACAAATTAGCTGGGCATGGTAAAAGTGGCTACTTGGGAAGCTACTTGGAAGCTGAGGCAGAAGAATCGCTTGAACCCAGGAGAAGAGGTTGCAGTGAGCCAAGATCACTCTACTGTACTCTAGACTGGGCAAAATAACAAGACTTCATTTCAAAAAAAAAAACAAAACACTAAGACATTCATAATAACCACCAGCACTTATTGAGTCTTCACTCTGTGTGAGCCAGTGTACTATATGTCTTATATAATTTTTCCGTGTATTTCTGACCCCATGAGGAAGATAACTTTTGTAATCTTTACTTTACAGACAAGCAAAAGGGGGTCCCAGAACCTTTTGTTTTTTTTTTTTAGTGAATTGTTATTCAAAGCCATGTTGTCTGATCCAAACTCAGCCACCACACTCTACTGTCTCTTCTCCAAAAATCTCATATTAAAACTATTTTTAATGTGTGTTTAGAATATTCCAGCAAAGGCCAGAAGTGGTGGCTCATACCTGTAATCTCAGCACTTTGGGAGGCCAAAGTGGGTGGATCACCCGAGGTCGGGAGTTCGAGACCAGTCTGGCCAACACGACAAAACCTCATCTCTACAAAAAATACAAAAATTAGCCATGCGTGGTGGCACGTGCCTGTAATCCCAGCTACTCGGGAAGCTGAGGCAGAAGAATTGCTTGAACACGGGAGGCAGAGGTTGCAGTGAGTCTAGATTGTGCCATTGCACTCCAGCCTGGGCAATAAGAGCAAAACTCCATCTCAAAAAAAAAGAATATTCCAGCAAAGTCTAGATCAAGGAAAGGAGGAAGGGAGGGAGAGAGGGAGGGAAGGAAGGGAGGGAAGGGAAAAAGAAAGAAAAGGAGATAAATGTTTACTATTTGGTAAGTTCAGGCAGATAAACCAGAAATCCCTGATCTACAGAAATCCTGGTTTTGACATGATTTCTTTGGTCTGGTCTGCCACTTCTACTGCAGAGCTGCCACCTGTCCCACATCATAGACAGTGAAGTACATACAAAGGGGCGTGGCCTTCTTGCCCTCCCTGGTCACTGGAAAATTGAAGATGTACAAATAGAGTTGAAATCCATATTTACTTTTCCCTTAACATGCACTTTTTATTTCTTTGCTCATTAAAATTTTCAATGTCCATTCTCTCCATCAATTCATATGCATATCTCAGAAATGCTAGGCAGAACTCTCTTCTCCATGCCCCAGGCAGTCAGGAGAGTTAACTTTGACTGAGCCCTCTCCATGTTGCTTAGTATTGTGCTAAGTGCTCTACAGGATCGTCTCAAAGGTCCCAGAGATCAACAGTATTGTTTACCTAATTTTACACATGAGGAAATAGAAAGAGTCAAGACAAGTCATACAGTTTGCAAATTGTAAAGCTAGGATTCAAACCCAGATTGTTTCCAAAGCCTGGGATATATATACATATGGTACCCACTGCCTCCAAAGGAGAACAGAGTGGCTGTATTTTCACATCTTCCCCAGAGAAATGCTGCAGGCTGCTGGTGATGAGAAAGCCCCAAACAGTCACAGACAACTCTGCCTCAATATGTTTCCTTTTTTTTTTTCCTATTTTTTAATGGGGTTTCACTGTGTTGCCCAGGTTGGGCTCAAACTTCTGGGCTCAGTTTCCTGAGTGGCTGGGACTACAGGCATGCACCACCACACCTGGCTCTATTTTAATTATTAAAGTTGGTAAGCCTTGCCAGGTGAGGTGGCTCACGCCTGTAATCCCAACACTTTGGGAGGCAGAGGTGGGTGGATCACAAGGTCAAGAGGTGGAGGCCATCCTGGCCAGCATGGTGAAACCATGTCTCTACTAAAAATGCAAAAATTAGCTGGTCATGATGGCGCACAGCTGTAGTCCCAGCTACTCGAGAGGCTGAGGCAGGAGAATTGCTTGAACCTGGGAGGTGGAGGTTGCAGTGAGCCAAGATCATGCCACTGCACTCCAGCCTGGGCAACAAGATAGATACAGACAGATAGATAGATAGATAGATAGATAGATAGATAGATAGATAGATAGACAGACAGATAGATAATAAGTTGATAAGCTTTAACTACCAATATCATCACCCTATTTTCTCCTTTCCTGCTCAAACAGCATTCCCCCTACCTCCAGGAACCAAGAAAAGAAAATAAAACAAGGTTTTCTATAATGAATTATATTAAAAACTGTCCCTTGGAATTTCAACCCAGGCCTCCAGAATGTTACAAACACAAAACCTTTATTCCCATTTCTTTAACATCTTATTCAGATTTCGGGACTTGAAAGATAACATCTATAAGCAAAGTGGTTCCTCGGCTCTCAATCTAATGAACACCAGGTTTAGAGAAAGGATGGTGGTGACTGGTGGATACGTTTCAAGACAGGGAAAAGCCAAAAGGTAAATGGCTTGTTTTTCAGGCAGAGTCAAAAGGTGCCTACATGCAGAACCATCTCATGACCCTACCCGGTGCCCTCTACCTCCACCTGCATCCTTAACCCCTTCCTCGCCTCCAAAGGCTTCTCCTAAAGTTGAACAAGGAAACTAAACAGGACTAGAAACTGGAGGCCACGTAAACCAACCTGGCCACATTTGAAAGCATATTTTCCCTGCCGATTAGAAGGCCTCACCAAGATGGAGAACCACTTTTCATCTAAGACGAGGAACTTCTACTTGTAAACAGCTCTTTCTCTGTCTCTCACTCCCTTGCTTTCTTTCTCTCTGTCTCTCTCTTCCTCTTCCCTGCCCCACCACCCCTTTTACTCTCTCGCTTTCTCATTTTCTGATAAGTAACCTTCTTGAGGGTACTTCTATCTGCTAATGGATACTCAGAGATAATAGTATTCAATTCAAATCCTGCTTCTCAGGATAAGACTGTACAGCTAATCCAATCAAAGCATGTTTTCTCCCTATCTCATTTTAAAATAAATATTTAGTATTAAAAATTAGGCCATGGCCAAGTGCAGAGGCTCACGCCTATAATCCCAGCATTTTGGGAGATCAAATGGGAAGACCACTTGAGCCCAGAAGTTTGAGACCAGCCGTGGCAACATGACAAGACCCTATCTCTATTTAAAAAAAAAAAATTAGGCCAGGTGCAGTGGTTGACATCTGTGGCCCCAGTACTTTGGGAAACTGAAGTGGGAGGATTGCTTGAGCCCAGGAGTTCAAGACCAACCTGGGCAACATAACAAGACCTCTTCTCTATCAAAAATACAAAAATTAGGCAGACGTGGTGGCATG
>NW_016107582.1:2813781-2848450 GCF_001604975.1 Cebus imitator
GAAAGGAAGAAAGGAAGAAAGGAAGAAAGGAAGAAAGGAAGAAAGGAAGAAAGGAAGAAAGGAAGAAAGAGGGAAGGAAGGAAGGGAAGGGAAGGAGGGAGGGAGGGAGGGATGAAGAGAGAGAGAGAAAGAGAAAGAAAAAGAGAAAGAAAGTAAGAAGGGGAAGGAAGGATGGAAGGAAGGAAGGAAGGGAGGAAGGGAGGAAGGGAGGAAGGGAGGAAGGAAGGAAGGAAGGAAGGAAGGAAGGAAGGAAGGAAGGAAGGAAGGAAGGAAGGAGAAGGAAAAAAAAAAATCAACCAGTTCAGATGAAAGTAAAAGTGGCTGTCCCTCTCTGCTGTAATTCCCAAGAATAGCCAATGCCTGTAGTTAGGTGTCCTCACCTCCCAGGCAGTTTTGTGCTAATACAAAAACATACTGAGAAAGAGTTTAGTTCATTCACTCTAAAATTAGGATATCATACACACAATTATATAATGTGCCCCTTGCAGCCAGCATTTTTCACAGATGCTTCTCCATTTGCGTCCACAGATAGCAGCCATAGTCCTCAGCAGCTGCACAGTTCCTGTCCCTTTTCAAAGTGCCAGTAAAACTATAATGAATTATTTTCTTTTCCTGGTATAACTCTTCCATGGGCACATTTGCTTCATTGAATCCGTAGTTTTAGACTATTTAGTCATAATAATACATATTTTGACAAAACAGTGTCCTACAGAGAATGCGGGTAATGTGTTCTGGGAGTGTTTCTTCATTGAATCCATAGTTTTAGACTATTTGCTTCATTGAACCCATAGTTTTAGACTATTTAGCCACAAAAATACATATTTTGACAAAACAGTGTCCTACAAAGAATGTGGGTAATGTGTTCTGGGAACGTTTCTCATTTTTATTGGGCTGAATCTCCTCTGTGCCTTTAGATAGTAACAAACTTCACACACCTGAGAAAGATTTTCTCCGACCAAACTCTAAATCAGCACCCTAAGTCACCACTAAACCCTATCAGCTTCACTTTTCATCACAGTACCCAACATATTCTAACATTATATTATTTACTTGTTTGTTTGTTGATTTGTAATCTCCCCAACTTCAATGTAAGCTCATTAGAGGAAGACTCTGCTGTTTTGTTTACCGTGATATTCCAGTGCCTAGAAAAATGCATAGTAAAATGTAAGTTTTCAAAAATATTTACTGGATGGATAACTGTATAACCCTAACACAATGGCTATTAAAATGCATCCTTCCTGAAATTCTGGGTTTCCAGTTTGAACATATATACAGTATATAAGAGTGTGTGTGTGTGTGTGTGTGTGTGTGTGTACGCACATACGTGTGCACGCGCATGTGAGTGCACACAGGTACACAGCTCTCATCGGAAGCAAAAAAAAGAAGCAACTTGAAAACTACAGTATCTATAGCTCCAAGAAGCAGTTTATCAGTCAGGAGCCTACTTCAGATATATAAAACTGGTGGAGTTGGATTTGTCTCAAGGAAATGTTGTAGCAGAAAATCAAAGAGTATCAAATCACCATTCAGTATGTTGCCCGCACTGAAGGTCTTTCCACTCTTGCTCATATCAAACAAGGACACTATTTGACTCTTTGTCCCTGATGTTATATCAGTTCTTCCCCAAGCATTAAAATTCCCTCTTTAATCTGCCAGTTTATTTATATTGTCAGATCATAAAAACAATCAGTAGATACTAAACAAGTATATGATAAGCTCATCACTAGGCTAAACTCAATCATGTGCTATTTTTCCTCATATATACATTGTTATATGGGGTATCACACCTAGTAGCAAATGCAAAAATGTTTAGTGCAAGCTTACCGGTCATTCCGAAAGATCTTTGGCAGATACCTTCTGGGGAACCACATGGCCAAAGCACACATCAGAACCCAAAGGATTGCAAGTTCATCAAGCATCTGACCCAGGAAACTCAGGGTTGCATGGAAGTAGACAGATCCAATTCCTAGAATCAATTACAACCAATATAAAAAGGTCACCACAGAAGAGACACAAATTCAATATACTGCTTAAGGATAGTCCTTTCACCAACAGTTATCACAGTCACCAGATCACTCTCTCTCTCTCTGAAAAAAGAAACTGAAGAAAGAAACTCACACCACCCAAGCATGCAAGCCTCAAGTCTAGAAAGAGGATTTCAACCAGGGCCCAAATATCAGCACATCAGAACTTTAACAGTTCCACAGTTAAACACATTCTGTCTTCATCCACAGAGCCTTTATGGGAAGAGGCAGTAAATAAAAGTCAACTTTCCCTCAGTGTAAAGAATTCCCAACCTGCCTGTGGGAGGAAATGGAAATGACACAAGTATTTCACAAAACAATGAGGGATCAAACATCTATATTTTTTTCTTCAATTTTAGTCCATTAGAAACCAGCCTCCCCAGAGTTCAGTTGTTTCACATGACTTTCTCCAGCCGCTCTCAGAAAGCTGCACTGGCATTGTCCCAATAGCAACTACACAAATGAAGTCTCAAATGCAGGCAAGTGATCGTAATGCCAACTTTGTTATCAAGCCTGAATTTAAGAGTCCTTTTGCCAGCAAGCAAGCGGAAAAAAAGTTTGCTAAGACCTCAGAGTGACTTTAGTTTACAAAACATTATGTTCAAAGGGGACCGGAAGTGTGTGGAATTCCTTTCCTCCCGTTCAGTCCATGTTCCGAAACTACTCCACTTACCCACTACAACTAAAAGAGTCCATATTAAGTAGATGCCGCTGTTGAAGCATGTTGCATACTGACGAAACAAGCACATGCAGATGGGCGGTAAAATGAAAAACAAGACATTGCTGATCTGCAGGAAAAAATGTAAAACACAAAGATGAGTATAAAGTAAAAAGGGCAAAAAAATCAAGTGGCCTCTTTCAAGTATGTCCTTGCAAACTGGGATAAATGTGGTCATACATCTTGTTTCAGTTCTTGCATTTTTCTTTCTTTCTTTCTTTGTTCTTTGGGATGGGTCTCACTCTGTCACCCAGGTTGGAAGGCTGAAGTGCAGTGGTGCAATGTCAGCTCACTGCAACCTCCACCTCCCAAGTTCAAGCAATTCTCCTGCCTCAGCCTCCCAAGGAGTTGGGATTACAGGTACCCACCACCACGCCTGGCTAATTTTTGTATTTTTAGTAGAGATGGAATTTCCCCATGTTGGCCAGGCAGGTCTCAAACTCCTGACCTCAAGTGATCCACCCACCTCAGCCCCCCAAAGTGCTGGGATTACAAGTGTGAGCCACCACACCCAGTCTCTTACACTTTTTTTTGACAACAGATATAGAATCAGGAAAATTTAAAATTTTTAAATGGCCATTTAAGGGACTCCCTGCTGCTTCTTTGATCATAGGAGCAGCTATAAAAACACTGCAGTCTATGAAAGCTGCCCAAGCTCCTCTCTTGATTCAAAGAACCAGTAATTGCAAGTTTAATTATGAAGCATTCTAATTTACTTGCACTTACTTTTTTTCATAATTTTTTTTTTTTTTTTTTGACAAGAGTCTTGCTCTGTCGCCAGGCTAGAGTGCAGTGGCGTGATCTCAGCTCACTGCAACCTCCGCCTCCTAGGTTCAAGTGATTCACCTGCCTCAGCTTCCTGAGTAGCTGGGACTGTCATGTGCCACCAAGCCCAACTAAGTTTTGTATTTTTGGAAGACATGGGGTTTCACCATGTTGGTCAGGATGGTCTCGATCTCTTGACCTGGTGATCCGCCTTCCTTAGCCTCCCAAAGTGCTGGGATCACAGGTGTGAGCCATGGTGCTGGCCTTCATTATCTTTTTTTAAGAGGTGTGGTCTAGCTATGTTGCCCAGGCTGGGCTGAAGTGATCCTCCCACCAGAGTCTCCCAAGTAGGTAGGTCTAGGGGCATGCCACCATGCCTGGCTGCATTTACTTATTTATTTATTTATTTATTTTTGAGACAGAGTTTCTTTCTTGTTACCCAGGCTGCAGTTCAATGGCACAGTCTCTCACACTGCAACCTCTGCCTCCCAGGTTCAAGAGATTCTCCTGCCTCAGTCTCCTGAGTAGCTGGGACTACAGACACTCACCACCACGCCCAGCTAATTTTTGTATTTTTAGTAGAGACTGGGTTTCTACTAACAACCATGTTGGCCAGGGTGGTCTCTAACTCCTGACCTCAGGTGAGCCACTCCTCAGCGTCCCAAAGTGCTGGGATTACAGGCGTGAGCCACCACGCCCACCTGCATTTATCTTTTTAAAAATAAGGTCTGTATTAAACAATGTTTTTTTTTAAAAAATGTTTAATGAAGGCATAAAAAAGAGTAGACATTGTCCAGCTCCCAATCATCCTCCCCAGCCAGGCCAGCCTTTTCCCCTGGGCCTACAGGAAAAGAGGACTCTTTCTAGTATCCCCCTTAGTTGTCCTTTGACAGCTTTCTCATCCTAATCAAAACCTATTTTTAGGTAAAGATCATATTTGAAAGTTTCATCCCAGCTTTAAAACGGTATCATTTTATCTCGTAGACTTTGGTGTGGATTTAAACCTCTGTGTTATGTCTCCATGGGCATTCAACTTTTAAAAATTTTTAATAATCTATCTTACTTAATGCAATGTATTCAAAATATTGTCATTTGAACATGTAATCACTATTAAATATCATCAATGAGATAGTTTGCTTTTTTTTCTGAGAGACTGGGTCTTACTCTGCCAAGTAGGCCAGAGTACAATGGTGGGATCAGCTCCCTGCAGCCTCTAACTCCCAGGCTTAAGGGAGCCTCCAGCCTCGGCCTCTTGAATAGCTAGGATTATAGGCATGCACCACCATGCTGTGCACTCCTGGCCTCAAGCAATCCTCCTGCCTCAGACTCCCAAAGTGCTGGGATTATAGGCATGAGTCACTGTGCCTAGCCTACTTTACATTCTTTTGTTCACACCATGGACTTGAAGAACAGTGTAAATTTCATGTTCCCAACAACCCTCAGTTTGGGCTAGGCACATTTCCTGTGTTCAACAGCCAGCTACATGTGGCCAGTGACTGTCATATTGGATAGCATAACCCTAGAACCTTACCCCTAATTACTTTAACTCACTTTTTGTTTGGCTAATTTTGGGGTTGTTTGTTTCACAGACTCATAGGTTTTTTTTTCTGGACTTTTTAAAATTGAGGTAAAATTCACATATCATAAAACTGTTTTAAAGTATACAATTCAGTGGCATTTAGTACATTCATAATAGGCAACCATCACCTCTATCTAGTTCCAAAAATGTTTTCATCACCCTGAAAAGAAACGCTATTCTCATTAAGCAGTCACTCCTCATTTCTCCCTCTCTCGGCCCCTGGCCACCACCAATCTGCCTTTTGTCTCTATGATTTTACCTATTCTAAATATTTCACATAAGTGGAATCGTACAATATATGATCTTTTGTATCTAGCTTATTTTTTCACTTACCATAATGTTTTTAAGGTTCATCCATATTACGGCATATACTAGTACCTTATTCTTTTTTAGGGCTGAATAACATTCCATTGTAAGGATATACTACATTTTGTTTATCCACTCATACATTAATGGTTGCTGGGTACTATGGTCTAAATGTGTCCCATCCACACACAAAAAATTTATACGTTAAAACTGAATCATCAATGTGATAGTATCAGAATTTGCCATATAATAACATTTCAGTCAACGAAGAGCCACATATATGACAGTGGACCCATATTATAATGGAGCTTTTATGCCATATTTTTCCTGATACTTTTCCAAGTATAGATATGCTTAGATACAAATATTTACTGTTGTGTTACAGGTGCCTACAGTGTCCAGTACAGTAACATGTTACACAGCTTTATATCCTATGAGCAATAGGCCATACCATACGGCCTGGATGTATATACTACCTAGGTTTGTGTAAGTATGGTCTATAATGTTGTAGAATGACAAAATTTTCTGACAATACATTTCTTTTTTTTGAGTCAGAGTCTTGCTCTGCCGCCAGACTGAAGTGCAGTGGCACAATCTCAGCTCACTACAACCTCCACCTCTCAGGTTCAAGAGAGTCCCCTGCCTCAGCCTCCCCAGTAGCTGGGACTACAGGCAGATACCACTACACCTGGCTAATTTTTTATATTTTAGTAGAGACGGGGTTTCACCATGTTGGCCAGGATGGTCTCGATCTCCCGACCTCGTGATCCATCCGTCTCAGCCTCCCAAAGTCCTGAGATATAGGTGTGAGCCACCGCACCCGGCCCTGACAATACATTTCTCAGAATATATCCCCAACACACGACTATATTAAGAAGTGGGGCCTTTGGAGGTGTTAAATTGGATTAGCACTCTCATAACAGAGGTGTGAGGGAGGTGTTCACCCTTGCCACAGTGTGAGGGTGTAGCACGTACTCCGTCTTTGAAGCAGGGAGCCCTCACCAGACCCCAAACCTGCTGGCACCTCGACTTTGGATTTTCCAGCCTCTATAACTGTAAGAAATGAATTTCCGTTACTATGAATTACCCAGTCTAAGGTCTTTTGTTACAGCAGCATGAATGGACTCAGGCACTGGCTGGTGTACTAATTCCATTTTAACGTTTTGAGAAACCACCAAACTTTTTCCACATCAGCAATGTACAGTGTTCCCATTTCTCACATCCTTGCCAATACTTGTTATATTCTCTTTTTTGTTTTTAAATTAAGGCCATTTTAGAAAATATGAAGTGGTAGGAACATTCAGCTTTTAAGTCTCATCTCTGATTGTGGAGTGAGGGGCTCCTTGTACAGGACTGAGCACACAGAGGAAGTATGTCAAACGTGAAGATGATGGCTAAGTCTACATGAGTAACACCCATGGGGATGGGGTAGGAGGGGTCCTGGACTAAACACAAACAAACAACAAAAACCACATTCAGAAATAGGTGGACACGGAAGATGAAGTCTGTAAAGAGAAGGGCACAGGGCTTTCAGAAGAAAAGAATGGTCACTTAAGTTGGACAATACAGAATGGTCACTTAGAGGATGCCTCAAAAAACCATGATGATGGGCACCTGAACTGAACTGAAGCGGGCAGGGCTGAAGAGCTTTCCCAGATGTAAGAAATCACACTGGTACACAACTAAATAGAACACTTGCTTCAGCAAACCCCAGAGCTTGAGGCATAGGGCAAGTAAGGGCTGGCAGCTTCAGGGACCAAGGCCTGCCTCTGCCACCATCTGGGGAGGAGAGGAGCTAAGCATGACACTCTTTTTAGAAAGGGGAGAAAGATGGGTGGGGGAGAAATGCAAGTCAAAGGAGGAGCACAAGATCCTTGGTCAGGGGCAGAATGGGGGCAGAGCTGTTGCCTTTGGTTAAAATCCAGGTCTGAAATACCTAAGTGAGGTTGTATCATTACGGAGAAAGGGGTACCTTTTTCTAGCTGGTTCACTTTTTGTTTTGTTTTGTTTTGTTTTGTTTTGAGACAGAGTCTCACTCTGTCACTTGCCCAGGCTGGAGTGCCGTGGCACAATCTTGGCTCACTGTAACCTCTGCCTCCCAGGTTCAAGCGATTCACCTGCCTCGGTCTCATGATTATCTTGGATTACAGGCACCCGCCACAACCAGCTAATTTTTGTATTTTTAGTAGAGACGGGGTTTCACCACATTGGTCAGGCTGATCTCAAGTGATCCACCCGCCTCAGCCTCTAAAAGTGCCGGAATTACAGGTGTGAGCCACCACACTCAGCCTTTACTTGGTTCACTTTGTTGAAGATCTTTCTCTCTTTCCCACATAGGAGTCCTATGACCTTGGGTAAGAATACAGACAAATTGTCTGAGATGTCACAGGTGGTATATAGTCTCCAATCTGATAAATGTGGCCAATTTTTCCTAGATTAATGAAAAAGAAAAGAAATATGGTCAGTTTTCATTTATCAAGAAGCAGGTAAGAAGGAGGAATCAGGACAAGTGTCTAAGTACTGTATAAGCAGTAGGTTTTTGGGGTTTTTTTTTTTTTTTTTTTTTTTTTAACAGGTGTTTTTTTTTTTTTTTTTTTTTTTTTTAGACAGAGTTTTGCTCTTATTGCTCAGACTGGAGTGCAATGGCGCAGTCTTGGCCAACTGCAACCTCCGCCTCCTGGGTTCAAGCAATTCTCCTGCCTCAGCCTCCCAAGTAGCTGGGACTACAGGCATGCACCCTCAGGTCCAGCTATTTTTTTCTATTTTTTTAGTAAAGATGGGGTTTCATCATGTTGGTCAGGCTTTTCTGGAACTGCTGACCTCAGGTGATCCATTCTCATTGGCCATTTACAGGCATAAACCACCGAGTCCAGCCAGCAGTAGGCTTTGGTTCATTGCTATGATCAAAGCCCTTAACTTTTTTTTTAATTACACTTTAAGTTCTGGGATACATGTGCAGAACATGAAGGTTTGTTACACAGGTATACATGTGCCATGGTGGTTTGCTGCACCCATCAACCTATCATCTACATTAGGTATTTCTCCTAATGCTATCCCTCCCCTGGCCCCCCATCCCCTTCAGGTCCCAGTGGGTGATGTTCCCCTCCCTGTGTCCATGTGTTCTCCTTGTTCAACTCCCACCTATGAGTGAGAACATGCAGTGTTTGGTTTTCTGTTCCTGTGTTAGCTTACTGAGAATGATGGTTTCCAACTTCGTTTATTTCCCTGCAAAGGACAGGGACTCATCCTTTTTTATGGCTGCATAGTATTCCATGGTGTATATGTGCCACATTTTCTTTATCCAGTCTATCATTGATGGGCATTTAGGTTGGTTCCAAGTCTTTGCTACTGTGAACAGTGCTGCAATAAACATACGTGTGCACGTGTCTTTTTAATAGACTGATTTCCAATCTTTGGGTTTGTAATGGGATTGCTGGGTCAAATGGTATTTCTGGTTCTAGATCCTTGAGGAATCACCACGCTGTCTTCCACAATGGTTGAACTAATTTACACTCCCAACAGTGTAAAAGTGTTCCTATTTCTCTGCATCCTGTCCAGCATCTATTGTCTCCTGACTTTTTAATGATCAACATTCAAACTGGCATGAGATGGTATCTCATTGTGGTTTTGATTTGCATTTTTCTAATGACCAGTGATGATGAGCTTTTTTCCCATATGTTTTTTGGCCGCATAAATATCTTTTGGGAAGTGTCTGTTCATATCCTTCACCCACTTTCTGATGTGGTTGTTTTTTTCTTGTAAATTTGTTTAAGTTCCTTGGAGATTCTGGATATTAGCCCTTTGTTACATGGACAGATTGCAAAAGTTTTCTCCCATTCTATAGGTTACCTGTTCACTCTGATGATAGTTTCTTTTGCTGTGCAGAAGCTCTTTAGTTTAATTAGATCTCATTTGTCAATTTTGGCTTTTGTTGCCATTGCTTTTGGTGTTTTAGTCATGAAGTCTTTGCCCAGGCCTACGTCCTGAATGGTATTGCATAGGTTTTCTTCTATGGTTTTATGGTTTCAGGTCTTATATTTAAGTTTTTTTTGTTTGTTTTTTTTTGAGATGGAGTCTTTCTCTGTCACCAGGCTGGAATGCAGTGGTGTGATCACACCTCACTGCAAACTCCACCTCCTAGGTTCAAGCGTTTCTCCAGCCTTAGCCGCCCGAGTAGCCAGGACTACAGGTGCCCGTCACCACACCCTGCTAATTTTTTAAAAATTTTTAGTAGAGATGGGGTCTCCCCATATTGGCCAGGATGATCTAGATCTCTTGACCTCATGATCCACCTGCCTCAGTCTCCCAAAGTGCTGGGATTACAGGTGTGAGCCACTGCGCCCAGCCACACACTTAAGTCTTTAATCCATCTTGAGGTAATTTTTGTATAAAGTGTAAGGAAGGGGTCTGGTATCAGTTTACTGTATATGGCTAGACAGTTTTCCCAACACCACTTATTAAATAGGGAATCCTTTCCTCATTGCTTATTTTTGTCAGGTTTTTCAAAGATCAGATGGTTGTAGATGTGTGGCGTTATTTCTGAGGTCTCTGTTCTGTTTCATTGGTCTACATAGCGGTTTTGGTACCAGTATTGTGCTATTTTGATTACTGTAGCCTTGTAGTATAGTTTGAAATCAAGTAGCGTGATGCCTCCAGCTTTGTTCTTTTTGCTTAGGATTGTTTTGGCTATACAAGCTCTTTTTTGGTTCCATATGAAATTTAACGTAGTTTTTTCTAATTCTGTGAAGAAAGTCAATGGTAGCTTCATGGGGATAGCATTGAATCTATAAATTACTTTGGGCCGTATGGCCATTTTCACAATATTGATTCTTCCTATCCATGGGCATGGAATGTTTTTCCATCTTTTTGTGTCCTCTCTTACTTCCTTCAGCAGTGGTTTGTAGTTCTCTTTGAAGAGGTCCTTCACATCCCTTGTAAATTGTATTCCCAAGTATTTTATTCTCTTTGTAGCAATTGTGAATGGGAGTTCATTCATGATTTGGCTCTCTTGTCTATTATTGGTGTATAGGAATACCTGTGATTTTTGCAGATTTTGTACGCTGAGACTTTGCTGAAGTTACTTATCAGCTTAAGGAGTTTTTGGGCTGAGATGATGGGGTTTTCTTGAACTCCCAACCGCAGGTGATCCACCCGCCTTGGCCTCCAAAGTGCTTGGATTACAGGCGTGAGCCACCACGCCCGGCAATGAAGGGGTTTTCTAAATATACAATCATGTCATCTGCAAACTGAGACAATTTGACTTAACTTTCTGGAATCATTTAAAGAATCAAAGATCCTTGTGAGGGGCTTTTTAGTAAGGATCATTTTAAGAAGGATCTTAGAAACCATCCCTTAGTCCAGGCATGGTGGCTCATGCCTGTAATCCCAGCACTTTGGGAGGCTGAGGTGGGTGGATCACCTGAGCTCAAAAGTTCAAGACCACCCTGGCCAACATGGTGAAACCCTGTCTCTACTAAAAATACAAAAATTAGTTGGGCACCTGTAATCACAACTACTGGAAAGGCTGAGGCAGGAAAATCACTTGAACCGGGGAGGCAGAGGTGCAGTGAGCTGAGATTGCGCCACTGCACGCCAGCCTGGGCGACAAGAGTGAAACTCTGTCTCAAAAAAATAAAATAAAATAAAAACCATCCCTTGTTTTACAAAGGGATATAGCTGAGAGCACTGAAAAGCTCCAAGGCTGGCTAACGTCAGAGAGCCAATTTCCACAGTGCCAGGCTCCTTCCACTGCCCCCAGCTGATTTTCAGCCCCAATCCATCCAACCACATTCTGACCTCCTTGGCTTAACTCCTCCATTAGCATCTAAAAATTGTGAATCACGTCACCCACTGTGCATCACACACTGTGCACATATGACCAGTTTCTTGGCTTTAACATAAACATGGCTTTCCTCTTGTTAAACATAGAAATAAAAGGAAGAAAAGGAGATGAATGGGGAGAGGGAGGAGATGAAGGGGGGTCAAGGAAGTGAAGAAAGAGGAGAAGAAAAATAGAATTGTTATACCATAGATAACTTAAAACCTCATCTTTCTTTCTTCATATACATGAATGTATTCTTGTAAAAAAGGAATAAAGTTTCCTTTCTAGCTTCTTCCCCAGTGATAACCACTGTTCTCATTTTCTTCACATTTACATGAATAGGTACATATATGTCACATATTGTAACATTCCCATTGTACAGCTTCCTTTTCTCCTTCAACAATATGCCCTGCAAACCTTTTCATCATAGATAATATAGATTTAGCTCACTTTCTATAAGTGAGGCAGATGGCAGCAGTTTAGCCATTTTCCAGTAGAAGGAACATCAATTTACAGTCCCACTTATGATGTTGAGAAATACAATGCATTGTGATTTTTACCCCAGAGGATCTTTAGTACCCTGAGTCCTCTCAATCTAACTTGCTTCTACTAAGTGCAACTATCTACTGCTAAGGTGTCCCCTAACACTTTGTTGGGTTATATTTCCACCAGCAATGCATACACTATCACTTTTAAATGTATTTATATATTATTTGCAAAGGCATGAAGTTATATATGATACCTACAGCAAAATTATGATACGTCAAACATTTTCTTTCTTAAAATTTATTATTATTATTATTATTATTATTATTTTAGATGGAGTCTCACTCTGTCGCCCAGGCTGGAGTACAGTGGCACAATCTTGGCTAACTGCAACATCTGCCTCCCAGGTTCAAGCAATTCTCCTGATTCAGCCTCCCCTTAAGTAGCTGGAACTATAGGCGAATGCCACCACGCCCATCTAATTTTTTGTATTTTTTTAGTAGAGACGGGGTTTTACCATGTAGGCCAAGCTGGTCTCAAACTCCTGACCTCAAGTGATCAGCCCGTCTCGGCCTCCCAAAGTTCTGGGATTACAGGCATGAGTCACTGCACCCGGCCCAAACATTTTCTTTAAATGTGCATATTAGAAGCGCCACTTAGAAGCACTACTTTGCCATATGCCCCCAAATAATACTGAAATTACATTATTGCTTCTGCCTACGCCATCTACCAAGGCTAGCTGGCCCCCATTGTACCTTTTAAAGACATCAATATACAGAAAGGAAAAGAACAAATTAGTAGGAGACTGTCTCCAAGACAAAAAGATGAAGGAACACCAAAAGAAATGTAAAAAAGCAAATCAGTCATGATTTAAAAATGGACTCATGGCTCCATCTCTACTGAGAAATAAACTTCCCCTCAAAATTGTATGGGTCACTGAAATTGTAGTATAGTTCAGTCAAGGGATATATTTTAAAGCCTATTGTTAGATTATAGCACACTCACAGCTCACTGCAGCCTTGATCTAAGCTTCCTGAGTAACTGGGACCATAGGCATGTGCCATCGTGTCCAGCTAATTTTTGCACTTTTTGTAGCGACAGGGTTTCACCATGTGGCTCAGGCTGGTCTCAAGTGATCTGCCAGCCTCAGCCTCCCAAAGTACTAGGATTAGAGGTGTGAGCCACTGTGCCTAGCCCCCAGTTTTTAAAAATGTATTATTTCCTTAGAAAGTTCTTCATTCTATGAATTTCCACATAACATTTACTACAAAATAATCTCATGAACATACTGCTGTCTCATCCTGATACATCTGAATATGCACTTTCCAGTCAGAGGGTAAATAAAGACAAAACAACAGGCTATATATATTCTGGACACCAGGTTCATAAATAGATAAGGACTTTTACACTGGCTGAGTGGATTGCCTGTGCATCTTAGTTGTATGCTGATTCCTAACTACCCATTCCATTGTTTAACTTCTGCCCCTGGGATGACCGACTGTCCTGGTTTGCCTGGGACTGTGAAGGCTTCCAGGGCATGGGACTTTCAGTATTAAAATCAGAAAAGTCTCAGGTAAAAACCCAGGATGAGTTTGGCCACCCTACTCAGAAGCCTTCTTGCAAAAACCACCACCCTATCCTCCTGGCCCGCCTCAGCCTCCCAAAGTGCTGGGATTATAGGCATGAGCCACCATGCCCAGCCTTATACATGCATATTTTATATGCAGACACAGATATATGTGCTTTAAATATCTAGAAAGATGCAGAAGGGTATTTTTCACTCTATAACTTAGATACTCTAAATTTTTTGCCATGATCATATTACTTTTACAATAAACAGCCTTTTTTTTTTTTTTTTTGAGACGGAGACCTGCTCTATTGCCAGGCTAGAATGCAGTGGTGCAATCTCGGCTCACTGCAACCTCCGCCTCCTGGGTTCAAGCGATTCTCCTGCCTCAGTCTCCCGAGTAGCTGGGACTACAGATGCGTGCCACCATGCCCAGCTAATTTTTGTCTTTTTAGTAGAGACATGGTTTCACCATGTTGGCCAGGATGATTTCAATCTCCTGACCTCTTGATCTGCCGGCCATGGCGGCCTAAAGTGCTGGGATTACAGGCGTGAGCCACCACCCCCAGCCAATATAAACAGCATTTCAAAAAACTACTTTAAGTAAACTTTTTTCATATCAAACATTATGAGTTTTATATTAAAGATAAAATGGTCCCAACATAGGAGTTTTAAGTTAAGGAATGACTAAATAATAAATATCTATTCTATGCCAAATAGATAAATTTAAGTTAGTTACAGTGGCATTTATAATCTTCAAGACAACTCTCTTGGTAGAGTCAAATGGACCAAGTTCTGACTTCAGCTGTGCTATGCTCTTGACCACAGTGAGTAACATAAACTCTCTAGGCCCCAATTTCTACCTTTATCAAATGGATATAATAAATAGCATCCACTGTCTAGGGCGAGTATAGAGTACTCACTAGAGCTTCAACACATAGCAAATAAGTAATGGTAGCCAGTAGCATCTGAAGCTGTAGTAGTGATGTGCTACCCCTAAGACCCATTAAGAAGGTTCTAGATCCCTCTCCCGGTCTTCTCCTGATTTAACATTGTCAATTCCTCCAACTTTTTCTCAAAACAGGTAATGATTATTAGTTTCATATAAACTGAGTAGTTAGACCTGTTGCCTTATTATGAGGATTTAAGAGGATATTTATCACCATATAATAGTTCACAGTCTTTTAAACCCAGGAGTAAGATAAGCAAGGAATGTCCTGTGATAAGCATCAGAATATAAGTAGTACATAAGAACAGAGGAGAAGGCCAGGCATGGTGCTTCACGCCTGTAATCCCAGCACTTTGGGAGGCTGAGCTGGGAAAATCACTTGAACCCGGGAGATGGTGGTGGCAGTGAGCCAAGACAGCACCACAGCACTCAAGCCTAGGACAGACCAAGACTGTCTCAAAAATAATAATAATAATTTAAAAAATAAGAACAGAGGGGAAGAAACGTTTTTTGCTAAATTATTTGGACCTACACTCAACAAAGTTAGGCAGTCAACTTATTCTCTGAGACCTTACGTGCTCTGCTTTGCCAGAGAAAATTTTGTGGTTTAAGAGTATTCCAAGGAATAAAGTTTGTCAGATGGGCCAGCTGGGCTAATCAGCTAGACATTGCAGTTGAAGATCAACAGTCCATTTCTGAAAAAGACTTTAGCACTCACTACATAGAATAACAGCTCCAATGGGACTGGATTAAAAGTAAAGACAAACTCTCCCTTTTATCCAGGACTATGGGGCTTTTCAAGGCAGACTCAGAGAAACCATACAGTAGCTTTTTTGGCCAAAATAACCAAGCCAGACCCTCTCTGCAGACCCCAGACTCCACAGATAATAACCTTGCTATATATGTGAGAACCTGTCATCAAGCTGTCATTTCTTCTTGAACTCTGGTGAAATCTTTATTCTCTCACTATCATTTACAAATGGACAACTTGTGTTACCACGGGTGTTTCTCCTTATTGAAAGTACCCAGGACTACTCCAGCCCATCCTCTGTGTGCAACTATTTACCCCTGACAGCATGCTCTGAGAGGTTATGCAATAGATAAGTCATGGCCACTTCCACTAACTGTCTTTCACAGTATCTGTGGACAGCAGATAGCCAGGTTTTCTTTGAGACCCTGTTTCCCAGGCTGGAGTGAAGTGGCGCGATCTTGGTTCACTGCAGCCTCCAACTCCTGGGCTCAGGTGATCCTTCCACCTCATCTTCCCAAGTAGCTGGGATGACAGGTGTGCATTACACATCCAGCTAATTTTTGTATTTTTTTGCTGAGATGAGCTTTCGCCATGTTGCCAGAACTCCTGGATTCAGGCTATTCATCCGCCTTGACCTCCCAAAGCGCTAGGAATAAAGATGTGAACCACAATGCCTAGCCTCAGGTTTTAAATCATAAAAAATAAGCTGGAGTGTTTGTGTGGAAACCAACCATAGATTTCAGCACTGAGCAGAGGGAAAGGCCAGACTTCTGGATTGAGGCCCCAGCCATGCCGGAAATGTGAGCATGACATCTCCCTCTTCAAGAGCCCAGTTTTCTCATCACATGAATAAAGGAAAGGGACTAGATCATCTGAGATCCCTGCATGAATTAAGCTACCTGACTTCTGCCGAAGACATTCTAGCAATTCCAAAAGGAAAAGTCCTAAACAACAACCTGGAATTCATAATGACCCAAACCAGGAGTTCCTGTTTTCCTCGTTTGGGTGGTGAAAAGATAAGCCACAGAAATGATCACGCAAAGTCTCACATTCGGTACCAGGATTCCAAGCCATGGACATGGAGAAGAGAAGAGGCATTTCCTCTCCCAGCTGCAACCCTTCCCTACCACAAGAACTAAAAACACACAAGATTCTGCAATGGGGAAGTTTCTGCTCGCCCTTAGCTAGAGACCTATGCAAGTCCAAAACCCCCATGTTATCACTCCCAAACTTTCCATTCACCCGTCAGACTTCAGAACTGGAGAAAGCACAGTCCTGGGGGGAGCTGAATTAGCGGCTCACACAAGACTGGACACTAAAGGCAAGAAAAAAAGAACAAGTCGTAATTAACTTGATTCTGACCAAAAATAACTCGACCACCATAGGCATGTTCTTGGGGGTGGAGCAAGTCAGCCTGGTGGGAGTGGGCCCGCCGCGGGGACCAGCCGGGGGCGTGTTCTTCCCAGCACTCGGAGAGCAGGTAGGTATTCAGGGCAAAAGTGCACAGTGCAACCCAAGTGCGTCACGCCACAGAGATCCCAGGGGAGGAAGAGACTGGTCCTGGCAGGTTTACCGCCCCTAACTGACCCAAACGAGGAGAATGGGCTGACACAGATCCCTGGTCCCTGGACTGGTGAGGGCCGAACAAGACAATAGGACCATCAACAAAAAAATGACAGGAGGAGGAAGACAAGCCCAGCCTTCGGGAATGGGGACAAGAGAGGAGGACAGATGGAGAACTGGAAGGAGCGCGCCGAGGAGGAGGTGTGGACTGACTCAGCCCCTGGGGAGAATGCCCCAGATACGCGCAGAGACCCACGTCCAGCTTCCAGACGCTGCGGCACGGGGACAGCCCCCTCCCCCCGGCCCGCCTGCCTTCGCCGCTCCCGCGCCCCGCACCGTGTTGTAGAACTCGGCGATGGCAGGCACGATGGTGTAGTTGTCCTCGCACCAGTCCACCTCTGAGCTGCCAGCCTGCAGCTGGTCCCACCAGTGCGGGGCGCCCATGGCCACTCTGGGGCATTGGAGCAGCTGCTCCCGCAGCCGAGAAGAGCCCAGAGCTGCTGCGGAGGCAACCCGCTGCAACAGCCCGTGGCCACGGCGGCTTTGTGAAGTACCCGGCGGCAGCCGGATGTGCGCCTAGCAGCCGGCCTCCCGCGCTCCGCCCCGCCTCGCCTGCGGGACGTGACTCGCTCGCAGACCCCCCAGGCCCCGCCCCCTGAACGGCCACGCCCACTATGGGGCGGGATCCGCGTGGAAGTAGGGGTCCGAGGTGGGGTGCCCGGAGGCGGGGACCCGGCTCCCGACGCTTCCAGACTACTCAGCCCCCTGCAGGTGGTCGGGAGCTCGACGGTGCTACCCACCTCTGCCCACGCCCATCTCCTGGCTCTGGTTCGCAGGCGCCCCCGGATTGAAGGAGCACCAGAATTCTCCCTGGCAAAAAAATACAAAATAAAAATAAACCCAAGAGGACCCGGACCTGTCTGGATTCAGGGAGAGTTTGCAGCGATTTTGCTGCACCGGACGTTGGACACCAGTGCTCACACTAGAGAAGTGCCCTCAATCCCTCCGAAGCCGGAGGCCACTTGCTGCCGTCGCTGTGGCAGGCAGACCTTCCCGGCTGCTGGAGCAGGCTGGGCCGCCCCTTCCCCGGGGGAGCACTTCTATTTAGAGTACGTTCCTGCCCTCCCTCCCCTTGGCTCCAGCTTTAGGGTTTAATCTAGCCTAGGATATGGGGACTTCGGCAAAGGGTCAAACGTCAGCCATCCCAAACCGGGGAGGATGTTGTGTGGCATCTATGACATCTCCAAGACATCGAGGTTCAAGAGGTGATAACATACATATGCCAGGTGCTGTCTGAAGAGCTTCCATATATCTATCACTCAGTGTGCCCAGCAGAGATCCTGTGAGGTGCTTTTATTAGCAACCTCCTTCCATTCGGCGACAGAGCTGTAAATTCAATTCAGGCAAGACGTCATCGGATCCAGTTATAACTACTTTCCTTTGCTTCTGTAACTGTTGTACGGTTTCTAAATGAAAGCCAATCTGGTTCCCAGGATCCCTAGAGGAAAGCCACCCTCTGTGTGTATGTGGTGGCTCCCGTTCTCCTTCCTTGGAAGACTGTAGGAATCCAGGTCAGGACAGCGGCAGAAGTGGCCGTGGGCAGGTGACTGTCATTAGGACCCAGAGGGTACCCTAAAGGCCAGCAGCTCCCCGGGGTCTGCCCTCTCTCTGGGCCTGACTGCCCAGCAGGACCCTGGATGGTGCTTCAGTTTTCCTGTCCACCAAGTGTTTGTCTGCCCACCGGTACCCACAGAGCCATGTGCAAATCCCCAAAGATCTCCATCACTGACAGAAACTGCAAGCCCTGCTTCCTCTCCTAGTCTCCAGAAAATCCAGGTTTGTCCCGGAGGGGCCAAACCACACCCCTCCTTTCATCTTTGTCCCAACTTCTATCCTTTCTTTCTGCTTGACAGGCAATTCCACTGCCTTCCAGAACCCAGGAGGAAGATACATTCTTACCTTCTCCTACGGTTGAATTAACCAGACCTGCAGAATACCCAGTGTGAGCCCGCCACCTAAGAAGGGCAGCTGGGGGTAGATGTTTCCCACAGCCACAGAAGAAAAATGCATCCATTAATTTCTGTGTCTCAAAACGCTACCCAACTGTTCAACAATAGAATTTTCAATGTAGTCAATATTTTACTTTTTCCAAAAACATTTTACTTGGAAATATATCCATATTCATCAAAATATAATATTTTTAAAAACCATTATTTTATATGCCAGTGATTCTCAAACTGTGGTTCCCCTTTTTCTTTTCATTCCCATTCTCTTACCAGTGTATACTGGAGTTTCCCAGAGGATACATGATGTGTGATGTCATTATCTCTCTGACAGCTAATGGAACATGTGCTTGTGATTCTTCAGCATTAAAAGTCTGTTTAAATTTCTAATATGGTAACTATTGATATTACCACATAAACCACAAGTTCTCCAGCGTTCTCAATATTTTTTAAGAGTGTGAAGGGGTCCTCAGACTAAAAAGATTAAAAGCTGCTGTTAAAAAGAGGTATTCCTGGCCCAGTGCAGTGGCTCACACCTGTAATCCCAGCACTTTGGGAGGCCAAGGCAGGCAGATCACCTGAGGTCTGGAGTTTGAGACCAGCCTGGCCAACTTGGCGAAACCCTGACTCTACTAAAAATACAAAAATTAGCCAGGTGTGATGGCAGGTTCCTGTAGTCCCAGCTACGGCAGGAGGCTGAGGCAGAAGAATTGCTTGAACCCGGAGTGCAAAGGTTGCAGTGAGCCAAGATCGCACCATTGCACTCTAGCTTGGCGACACAGCAAGACTCCATCTCAAAAAAAAAAAAAAAAAAGAGGCCGGGCGCGGTGGCTCACGCCTATAATCCTAGCACTTTGGGAGGCCGCGGCGGGTGGATCATGAGGTCAAGAGATCGAGACCATCCTGGTCAACATGGTGAAACCCTGTCTCTACTAAAACTACAAAAAATTAGCTGGGCATGGTGGTGCGTGCCTGTAATCCCAGCTACTCAGGAGGCTGAGGCAGGAGAATTGCCTGAACCCAGGAGGCAGAGGTTGCGGTGAGCCGAGATTGCGCCATTGCACTCCAGCCTGGGTAACAAGAGCGAAACTCTGTCTCCAAAAAAAAAAAGAAAAGCGAAAGAAAGAAAAATATAATATTCCCAATTAAACTATTTGTAATTCTTTTTTATTATTTAGAATTTTTAGTGAGCGAGCACAGACGTAGACCTACATTGTTATCATACATCTCTTGTGCATACATAAGAAGGAAAGTATAAGCAAAAATAAATTCATTAAAGAATTCCTGTAATTTTTAAAAGGCTAGGCATGGTGGCTTACGCCTGTAATCTCAGCACTTTGGGAGGCTGAGGCGAGCAGATCACGAGGTCAGGAGTTTGAGATCAGCATGACCAACATGGTGAAACCCTGTCTCTATTAAAAATACAAAAATTAGTGAGATGTGGTGGCACACACCTGTAATTCCAGCTATTCAGAAGGCTGAGGAAGGAGAATTGCTTGAACCTGGGAGGCAGAGGTTGCAGTGAGCCGAGATCTCATCATTACACTCCAGCCTGGGCGACAGGGTGAGGCTCTGTCTCAAAAAAAAAAAAAAAAAGTCTATAATTTCTTTACATTGAGAATCTCTATTCTTCTTCTGAGTCATTTTTGAGCTTATAGTCATTGGTGTCTGTGTCGTTCATACAGAAATGTCCTCTGTGTCCTTAATTACTACGTACTGAACTATTCCACTACTGCCTTCTTGCAAACTACTGACACCTGTCTTACGAATTTTGATGCTGGGACTTCCCTGATCTTACCTGAAAGTGTCAGTGGAAGGTTTCCAGACAACAGGCAGCATGTGTCTTTTCCAGATGGTCCTTATAAAAATCTGTTGAGAGAAACATGGAGATTACAGTGGCCAAGTTACCCCACCAGGAATAACCACCAAGTTTGTACATGTGCAGGCAGTGACACCACATCACAACCATGACCTCGCCAACCATAATCCTAAAATGCCATCCATGGTAAATGCATCAGGATTACAGAGATTTAACAAGGCAAAATAACATGAGTTTTAGCACTGTGAAATATTAAATTTGCTGAACATAATTCATCCTTCTTTTCAAGTCTTGCTAAGGGAATGATGGGAATTTTTCATCCTCCACAGTAACTCTTATTGTCAGTGACAATTCTAGTTCAAAATCAAAGTCAGCCACCCTGGTACCTTATAGCTGTAACTGCACAGAGATAGTTCTTGAGCCACACTGTCTCTAAAATTTTGTTTTCATAGCTCTCCCCATTGTTAACATTGTTAACTGTTTCTCTGGTTTTGTTTTTGTTTTTTTGAGACAGGGTATCACTCTGTTACCCGGGTTGGAGTGTAGCAGTGCAATTACAGCTCACTGCAGCCTTGACCTCCAGGACTCAAGCCATCCTCCCACCTCAGCCTCATGAGTAGCTGGGACCACAGGGGTGCACCACAATGCCCAGCTAAATTTTGTATGTTTTGTAGAAATGAAATTTCATCATGTTGCCCAGGCTGGTCTCAGACTCTCAGGTTCAAGCGATCCCTTGGGCCTCCCAAAGTGCTAGGATTATAGGAGTGAGCCACTGTACCCAGCCAACATTTTAAAAATAAATACATTTAGTAATTTAACATGAGGGCCTATCAGGAGGTTATACATTTTTAAATGATTTATATTAATTGCATGATGCATTAGCAACTGCTGCTAGTGGTTGAATATAAAATTCGGATGTCTACTGTAAACTGAGTTTGTTGGGGAAAGGATGTAGTGACAGCAGGGAACACAACTGCTGAGTTCCAATGATTTGGCTTACGATGCTTTTCCCTACATATGACTCAGTGATACAGATCCACAAAGGAGCAGGTTTGGAGGAACAGCCCTTGCAAAAAATTCAGAATGCCAGGACCTTCTATTTTTACATAGTATATAACAATATTTATTTGGTATAAGTAAATATCTGATAGTAAATAGCCAGTTCAACTGGTTCCACAAGTGGAAATTATCAAGTCACAAAATATTCCCTGGGGAAAAAAACGCAGGCACCTGTGTAAATGAAGCAAGAAGTACCTGATCAAAGATGAAGTTTTCTTTATCTTCCTGTTTGGCTGGAGTTTTTCATTGTGGTCCTGCTTGTGGCCCATTGTTTAGGCCAGTGGTTCTTAAGGCCCGCCCAGCAGCAGCAGCATCCCCTAGGAATCTTTGACAAATGGGAGTTGTCCAGTCCCCACCCTAGAACTACTGAATCAGAAACTCTGGATGAAGCCCAGCAACCTTTGACTTCACAAGCCCTCAGGTAATTCTGACTCATGCTCGGGCTCATGCTAAGAAAACCAGGGGCTCTGAGTCTGCCCTGGACCCCTTTACCTCAGAGGAAGATAGGAAAAGCCAGCAAGACTGCTTGTTTTGCTAAAATCTGAGGCAGTTTTCAAGCTCAGACTTGTAGATGAGAGTTGTAGGAAGCAGGTCCTCACTGGGGAAACACTGCTGCAGCCACTGCAGAAGGCGCTTGTATTAGCTGGGACAGGCGCCACTCCTTTACTGACAGGCCATTGGTGGTAACTTCTGCTGTTGTCAGTAGGCCTCTATTTAGAAGTGCCTCTCTTGGGTTTGTTTGTTCGTTTCCTTTTTATAGAGACAGGGTCTTGCTATGTTGCCCAGGCTGGTCTCAAGCGATTCTCCCTGCTTGGCCTCCCAAAGTGCTGGAATTACAGGTGTGAGCTGACACACGCAGCCAAGATCACAAAGGTAGCAAAGGACGGTTTCCATCCATCGACCTCTGGGTTATGAGCCCAGCACACTTCCATTGCACCACTCTGCTGTTCCCTCTCTCCTTTTTCCAATCAGCACTAGAAAACCACAATGTTAACCTCTCCCCTTATTCTAATCTGCACTAGAAAACCACAATGTTGGGTGTAAAATCCATAACAGTAAGTAAATTCTAATGGCCCCTGAAGGGCAAAGAATTTAAGTGTGTTTTGACTTCTGCTTCTGGTTAGATAAGGCGTTCCTCTGAGAATCATAGCTTGCAAAAATGCAACAAGCAATTTTTGAACATTTGCTTTGGACAATATATAACCAATAAAATACTAGTGTGGCCTCATGGAACTTATTCTAGGAGAGGCACACAAACCATTAGACTGAAACATGATAATTGCTAAAATGGAGAAGCATATATGGAAGAAGAGGGGCAGGGGCCCAAGTCTGCACTGAGCATCATGGCAGGTGTGACAGAGGAGGTAGCCTCAGAACTGAGGTTTATAAGATGAATAGGATTTTCCCAGGGAGAGTACTTGGGGGAGAGAGTGAATCCTACAGAAGGAACAGCCCATGCAGAAGAATAGAGGTCTGAGAAAGCATACACAATCAGGAAACTTCAGAAGCAGAACCTGACCTAGAAAACCAATAGATGATTTGAAGAGTCTTTTTTTTTTTTTTTTTGAGACAGGCTGGAGTGCATTGTCACTATCTCGACTTACTGCAACCTCCACCTCCTGGGTTCAAGCAGTTCTCTGCCTCAGCCTCCCAAGTAGCTGGGTTTACAGGCGCAAACCACCACGCCCAGCTAATTTTTGTACTTTTAGTAGAGAGGAGGTTTCAGCATGGTGGCCAGGCTGGTGTCGAACTCCTGACCTCAAATGATCCGTCCGCCTCAGCCTCCCAAAGGGCTGAGATTACAGGCGTGAGCCACCACACCTGGCCAAGATTAAATCTTTAAGAAGGAAAATCCTGATGGCAGAAAAATAAATTAGATTTCTAAAACTACTGGTAAGGCCTTTCAGTAAACCAGGTGAAGGATGATATGGGCATGACTAAGGCATTCATTCATTCCTTTACATGCTGCTCTATGACAGACATAGGAGAGAAAAACAGACACTGCCTCTACCCGCACAGAGCTTTCAGTCTAGGAGATGTCAGAAATGAAATCAGTCTGTAAATATTGCAGTTGTGTCACATGTGTCATGAAGAAGTACAAGTTCACAACAGCCAATAGCAGTAGATGTGACCTAGTTTGAGGGCATCAGAGAAGGCTTCCCTGAGGAAGCTGAGAGAAGTGAAGTTTTAGGCAGGGGTAAAGGAAATTGGAACAAGGGATGCAATTGAAATACAAAATGGCAACTGCGATAGATTATACTATTGAGTCCAGATATTTGACCTACTTTCTTAGTCCATGAATATGGGAGTTGGCTTTGTCATTTGCTATGATCATTGTATTAATCCCTTTTTACGCTACTGTTAAAGACATACCCGAGACTGGGAAATTTACAAAAGAAAGAGGTTTATTGAACCCACAGTTCCACATGGCTGTGAAGGCCTTATACTGATGGCAGAAGACAAGGAGCAGAAAGTCATGTCTTACATGGAATGGCAGCAGGCAAAAATAGAGCTTGTGCAGGAAAATTCCAACTTGAAATAACAATCAGATCTCGTGAGACTTACTGTTACAAGAACAGCATGGAAAAGACCTGCCCTGATGATTCAATTACCTCCCACAGGGTCCCTGCCACAACACATGGGAATTCAATATGAGATTTAGGTAGGGACACAGCCAAACCATATCAGCTATGAAACTGATTTACACCATGACTAAGCTTTGAAAACTATTCCTAGTTTTACCATTCCTTTTTATTCCCTCTGCTGTATCCCAAATTGGGGCTGCTCTTCAGTCTAGATCCTGGAATGAAAAAGACCAGAGCTTCAGTTAACCCACAGCCAACATATAACATAAACAAAAAATAAAACTTTGCCTTGCAAACCACTAAGATTTGGAGGGATTTTCTCTTACTCCAGCATAACGTAATGAAGGTTGACAAATACAGGGGAATTAATAAAGCCAAACTACTGATTAGAGACAAGACATGAAAGAGCAGAAAAAATAGAAGACAGCTTCAAATTGTCTAGGCTGAGTGATCAGAAAATAAGTTACTAATACAAAAGGGAAAGTAGAAGGGAAAGTAGTGATTTAGGTTTTCACTTGTTGAGTTGAAGGTGCAGGCTAGTGAGTATTAGTATTAGCAGCAAAGAATACCTGGAAAGAGATATTCTCTTGGCAACTGAAAAGGCAAGTTAGGAGGCCACAGACAGGTCAAGATTAGAGAGATTTTGTGAATCAGGAGGATAGATTAAATACCTGAAAGCCATAGTAGACAAATAGAATAAAGGACTGTGGGAGAATGTATGGAATGTGTCTCCGTGGAAACACTTACATTTACAGAATCCTGAGTTATGAGGTGATACACGTCCTGGCTGACGAGAAGCAGTCAGAGAGACCTAGAGAGGAGCAAGTGGGCAGGGCTGAGAGAGGAGGGGTGCAATGCCACCAACAGGCTTGAAAAAAAAAAACACACACACACAAACCAACCTAAACCAGATCAACACACTAGGTCTCAGTGACATTTTACAGGGTTTACAGGGACAGAATCAGGTGGAGATCTTTTTTATTTTATATATATTTTTTTGAGACGGAGTCTTGTTCTGTCACCCAAGCGGGAGTGCAATGGCACAATCTCGGCTCACTGCAACCTCCGCCCCTCCACCCCCAGGTTCAAGGGATTCTCCTGCCTCAGCCTGCTGAGTAGCTGGGATTACAGGCATGTGCCACACCTGGGGAATTTTTGTATTTTTAGTAGAGATGGGATTTCACCATGTTGGCCAGGCTGGTCTCGAACTCCTGACCTCAGATGAACCCACCTCGGCCTCCCAAAGTTTTGGGATTACAGGTGTGAGCCACTGCGTCTGGCCGGGGATCTTGTTGAATGTTAATAATGCAGAGTCTGATTCAATAGTCTTGAGTGGGGTTCAAGATTCTGCATTTCTAACAAACTCCCAGGTGATGCAGATGCCGCTGGTCCATGGACCATATTTTTAGTAGCAAGACTACGGGGAACAGAAGAAATGACAATCATGCAGATACAGTTAATAAAATCCAGATTATGAGAAACTGTCACAGCCCAATTTGTTAAACAAAAGATGGAGAGGAAACCTATAGATTAAAAGAGACTTGAGAGACAAAACACCGATTGCAATGTGCAGGTCTTTTGCAGATCCTAACTCAGTTTGTAAAGAAATTCTTCTTAGGACAGTTATGGAAATGTGAGTACTGGGTATCTGATGATATTAGAGAATTATTGAATGAGGGGATGTGATCATAGTATGATGGTTATGTTTTTAAAAGTGATATTTCAAAGGGCTACATACAGTAGGATGTTCTGTGTTTACGACATTCTGAAAAATATAAAACTATAGGAACAGAAAACAGCTGTTTGGTTGCATGGGGGTTGGGGGGTAGAATTCACTGCAAAGGGTTATAGGGGAATTTGGAGAGGTGAACTGTTCTATATCCTGATTGTGATGGTTCTATAACTGAATTAGTTTATAAAACCTCAAAATTAACCTAAAAAGGGCAACTTACAGTATGTAAATTATACCTCAATAATAAACTTGAGCAAAACAAAAAGAAACAAAAAAGGAGAGAAACAAAAAAGGTAAATTGTTGTTTCGAGATACATACTTAAATATTTACCCAAAAAGTATATGATCTAGGATTTGCTTTGAAATAAAGGAGGAGCATGTCACTATGGGAGTATAGATGGAGCAACACTGGCTTCAAGTGGATAATTGTGAAAAGTAGGTGGAAAACACATTAAACTAGTCTCTCTACTCTGTACCTGTCTTAAAATTTTCATAATAAAAAAGGGTTTTTTTGGCCGGGCATGGTGGCTCATGCCTGTAATCCCAGCACTTTGAGAGGCCAAGGCAGTCAGATCACCTGAGGTCAGGAGTTCGAGGCCAGCCTGACCAACATGGAGAAACCCCATCTCTACTAAACATACAAAAAAAAATTAGCCATGCATGGTGGTGCATGCCTGTAGTCCCAGCTACTCAGGAGGCTGAGGCAGGAGAATTGCTTGAACCTGGGAGGCAGAGGTTGTCGTGAGCTGAGATCACGCCATTGCACTCCACCCTGGGCAACAGCAGTGAAACTCCATCTCAAAAAACGAACAAACAAATAGGTTTTTTTTTGTTGTTTTTTTAATCAAAGAAGCAAAGGGCTTCATGTGGTTGTCCCCACAAGTACCAACATAGCTGAAAGCTGCAAGAACACAAGTTGGTGAGGGGGGTACCTATGGGTACACTTAAGAAAGCAGTTCTGGCTGGGCGCCATGGTTCACACCTGTAATCCCAGCACTTTGGGAAGTGAGTGGATCACTTGAGGTCAGGAGTTCGAGAGTAGGCTGGCCAACATGGTGAAACATCATCTCTACTAAAAATACAAAAATTAGTCTGGCATGGTTGTGCATGTCTGTAGTCCCAGCTACTTGGGAGGCTGAGGCAGGAGAACTGCTTGAACCCGGGAGACAGAGGTTGCAGTGAGCTGAGATCGCACCACTGCACTCCAGCCTGGGCAACAAAGGGAGAATCTCTCTCAGAAAAAGAAAGCAGTTTTGGTCCAACCTGTGGTTGTTACCTTTCCCTTTCATTCCAGAGAGCACAGGACTGGCAGTGGAAGGTTACCCATGTGAGGGAGCAAATAGCAAACAGCCTCTCCAAGAGGGCACCCACCCCCCTCTCTTCATAAGATCCTTGTACCCAGGGAGACTTTGGCAAACAAGCTGATTATCAGCTGTCTGGGTGGGGCCTAGGTGGTACTGTGGCCACAGACTCTCTGGATCCAGGAAGCTAGAAAGGTCAAAGACTGGTCAGTGTTACACTCTACAATCCAAGGGGCCTCTTGTGGCCGGACTGTGAGGGAGTGGGCAGGGGCACATCAGAGGCTACCTGTCACACCTGCTGGAAAGGCTGCATCACAATGGCCTGTAGACTTCATCCTCCCCTCACTCTGCCTTGTGTTCAGCCTTTCAAAAACCAAGAAACAATCTGGCAAAATGGAGGTGGCATTGAAGAAGGAAATGAAGAGGGAGTAGGCTAGGTTGGGGTAAAGTGTGATATGGGGCAGATGACATTTATGTGGCAGAAAAAGGAGGTACATAGATTGGGCAGGAGCTTGAAGACAGGTTATGGCATGCTCCTTTGGTATAAGAGAATCTTGGGCAAATTTAAGCCTAAAGAAAAGAAGCTTGAGTAGGAATATTTAAAAAGTAAGAAGAAAAAAGGGTAATTTATTGCTGTATAATCTAGTGTTAAAAAAAAACAACAAAAAAGGGTAATTAATGAAACTCAATCCTGAAGGACGAGAAAGAGATAGAATTGAACATTCAACATCTTTCAATTTGCCTAGAGAGAAGGGATGGTATGGAGTAGCTGTGTGTTTTTCTGTATCTCCTGGCATCCTGTCCTTTTCCAAGAACTTCTGGTACTTCTTATTCAATGAGGACTGCCCAGCTCCCACCTTCCCCCAACCCCCAACTCCACTTAGATGGCTACCATAACAACCACCATGGTATACACTGTGACCTGACTCTGTGACTCACGTTCCTTGGTCCAGGAGTGAGTCTCAATCCAAGCTGGCTAATCAGAATGCATTTGTGAGAATTTCAAATCAGAATTGAGCTCTTCCAGTTCCATGTGGTTGCCTGATGAAATAGAGATATAAACCTGGGCACTAATTGGTAGCCTGTTCCAGCAGATAGATGGCTGGGCAAGCAGAACTGGTTAACAGTAGAGAGAATACTGATACTGTCCCAAAGAGGGCTACATGGAAACAGCTGGTAAAGAGTCCCTGGCTCCAGCTATATGCCCAGGATCCAGGTACAAAGTTTCCCAAAATGCCCTGGAAACTTTTTTTTTTTTTTTGCCTCGCCCACGTGCACCTGTTTTGATCAAGTTATAGATACCCCGAAAACTTTATAGTAAAGTGACATTTTTGTTTAAGCTAGTTGGAGTTGGGTATATGTGATTTAAAACCAAATGTCCTAACAGAACCCTATGCTAAGAAAGAGGGGGATGTAGAGAGTATATATGAATACCTTGACATGTTTTGAGGATGAGAGAATATAAAACAGTTCATATTTCTGAAAGAAGTGGGAGAAAACATTATCTACTGAAAAGGAGGAGGTTAAGTATGTCAGCGCCTTAAAGACAGTGGAAAAGATTAGGCCCAGTGAGCTCACCCTTCATTCTCTAATCATAACAGATGAAGGTAAGGATCTGAAATATAGTATATTCAGTAGGGAGGCAGTCATTGCCAGGAAAGCTACAGACCAGCCACCAAGAAGCCAGGAAAAAGATCTTTAATCTTTCTCATTAACAATATAGCTTGGGAACAAATGAGAGAATAGTTAGGACACACTTGACTCTCCTCTGGTGTGTGAAAATTCAGATATTTTATCCTTGAAATATTTGATGGTTCTCAAAATGGACATACCACAAGCACTTAGATCTCTCATCGTATAAAGAAGTCACTGACGTGTTTTAGGACTAGCATTTCAAATGAACCTCTCATAGGATTAGGGACTTTTTAATAAAATAATATGTCTAACCGAGTGTAGTGGCTCACGCCTGTAATCCAGCACTTTGGGAGGCTGAGGCGGACTGATCACCTGAGGTCAGGAGTTTGAGACCAGCCTGGCCAACATGCTGAAACCCTGTCTCTACTAAAACTACAAAAATTAGCCAGGCATGGTGGCAGGTGCCAGTAATCCCAGCTACTAAGGAGGTTGAGGCAGGAGAATCACTTTAACCCAGGAGGTGGAGATTGCAATGAGCTGAGATTGTGCCATTGCACTCCAGCTTGTGCAACAAGAGCAGACAGACAGACAGACAGACAGAAAGAGAGAAGAAAAAATAATACGTCTAAATTATATGTCATCCATCTCCTTGCAAAGAAAGAAAGAAAGAAAAGAGAAAAAGAGAGAAAGAAAATAATATGTCTAAATTATATGTCATCCATCTCCTTGCATACTTCAAGTAACTAAAAATGAATCATGAATTTTCAGTGTCCACCTGTAATGGTATTCTCTTTCATTTCTGATATTGACAATTTGTGTCTTTTTTTCAGTCTTGCTAGATGTTTGTGAATTTTATTATTCTTTTCAGAGAATCAGCTCTTTATTATATTGATTTTTTCTATGATTTTTTTCAATTTCATTGCATTCTTCTTTTAACCTTGCTATCTCCTTCCATCTTCTTGGTTTTGGTTTATTTTACTCTTCTTTTTCTAGGTGCTTGAGGTGGGAGCTTAGCTTATTGATGTGAAGTTTTTCCTCTTCCCTAATATATGCATTTAGTGTTATAAGTTTCCCTTTCAGTGCTGCTTTAGCTGTGTCCCACAGACTTTGATTTTATTTTCATTTTCATTCAGTTCAACTGATTTTTAAATGTCCTTTGAAACTTCCTCTTTGATGCACAGATTATGTATTTAATCTCCAAGTATTTGTAGATTTTTTTTTTCTTGTTTTTGCTTATCAGTGGCATACAAACTCAAAGTCAAGTTTTCTTTTTTTTAACTTTTATTTTAGGTTCAAGAATACATATGCATGTTTGTTATACATGGCATCTATTGATTGTAAACTTGTGTCATGGGGGTTTGTTGTCCAGATTATTTTATCACCCAAGTATTAAGACTAATACCCATTAGTTATTTTTCCTGATCCTCTCCCTACTCCCAACCTACACCCTCCAACTGGCCCCAGTGTGTGTTGTTCCCCTCTTATGTGTTCATGTGTTCTCACCGTTCAGCTCCCACTATAAGTGAGAACATGTAGTATTTGGTTTTCTGTTTTTGTGTTTGTTTGCTAAGGATATTCATATTCCAGCTCCATTCATATTCCTGCAAAGGACATTATCTCATTCTTTTTTATGGCTGCATAGTATTACATGGTGGACATGTACCACATTTTCTTTTTCTTATTTTTATTTATTTTTTTTTTTTGAGACGGAGTCTCGCTCTGTTGCCCAGGCTGCAGTGCAATGATACGCCCTCAGCTCACTACAACCTCTGCCTCCCAGGTTCAAGCAATTCTCCTGCCTCAGCCTCCCAAGTAGCTGGGATCACAGGCGCATGCCACCATGCCCAGATAATGTGTGTGTGTGTGTGTGTGTGTGTGTGTGTGTGTGTGTGTTACTATTTATCCTCCTGTAATTTTTGTATTTTTAAGTAGAGACAGGGTTTCACCATGTTGGTCAGGCTGGTCTCAAACCCCTGACCTCATGATCCGCCTGCCTCAGCCTCCCAAAGTGCTGGTATTACAGGCATGAGCCACCAGGCCCAGCTACCACATTTTCTTTATCCAGTCTACCACTGATGGGCATTTAGGTTGATTCAATGTCTTTGCTATTGTGAATAGTGCTGCAATGAACATGTATGTGCATGTGTCTTTCTGACAGAATGATTTATATTCCTTTGGGCACACACCCAGTAATGGAATTGCTGAGTTGAATGGCAGTTCTTTTTTTAATTCTTTAAGGAATCGCCACACTGTTTTCTACAATGGTGGAACTAATTTATACCTATATCAACAGTGTATAAGCATTTCTTTTACTCTGCAACCTTGCCAGCAACTTATATACATTTTTTTACTTTTTAGTAATAGCCATTCTGTCTGGTGTGAGATGGTATCTGTTGTGATTTGGGTTTGGATTTCTCTAATGATCAGTGATTTTAAGCTTTTTTCTCATATGCTTGTTGGCTGCGTGTATGTCTTCTTTTGAGAAGCGTTAATGTCCTTTGTCCATTTTTTAATGAAATTGTTTTTTCTTGTAAAATTAAGTTCTTTATAGATGCTGGATAGTAGACCTTTGTCAGATGCATAGCTTGCAAAGATTTTCTCCCATTCTGTAGGTTGTTTACTCTGTTGATAGTTTCTTATACTGTGCAAAAGCTCTTTAGTTTAATTAAATATCATCTGTCAACATTTGCTTTTGTTGTGATTCCTTTTTGCATCTTCGTCATTAAATCTTTGCCCTATGTGCAGAATAATATTTCCTAGGTTGTCTTCCAGGATTTTTACAGTTTTGGGTTTTACATTTAAGTCTTTAATCCACCTTGAGTTGTCTTTTGCATATGGTGTAAGGAAGGGGTCCAGTTTCAATCATCTGTATATGGCTAGCCAATTATCTCAGCCCCATTTGTTGAACATGGTGTCCTTTCCCCACTGATTGTTTTTGTCAGGTTTGTAAAGATCAGATGGTTGTAGGTGTACAACAGCCTTATTTTTGTGCTCTCTATTCTGTTCCATTGGACTACGTGTCTGTTTTTCTACCAATAGTACCATGCTATTTTGGTTACTGTAGCCCTGTAGTATAGTTTGAAGTGAGGTAGCGTGATGGCTCATGTTGGCATCTATTGGATATTGGCATAAGTGATTTTTAATTGAAACCTAAATATTTATTTATTGTTATGCAACTCCAGCTCTTATTTAAACCTTCTATTTTAACTGGATTTCTCTGACACCACTCCACTAGGGGGAAAAAGGGGGTATCACCTCATTACTGCCCAGTCCAGATAGACATCCAAGTTGCCTACCTGACATCTGAGGGAGACTTCTCTTTACTAATGAGTGAAAATAAAAGTCCAGGTTCTAGGCCGGGTGCAGTGGCTCACAGCTGTAATCCCAGCACTTTGGGAGGCTGAGGTGGGCAGATCACCTGAGGTCGGAAGTTTGAGGCCAGCTTGGCCAACATGGTGAAACCCTGTCTCTACTAAAAATACAAAAATTAGCCAGGCATGGTGGCGGGCGCCTATAATTCCAGCTACTTGGGAAGCCGAGGCAGGAGAATCGCTTGATCCTAGGAGGCAGAGGTTGCAGTGAGCCAAGACTGCACCACTGCACTCCAGCCTGGGCAACAAAGCACGACTCCACCTTAAAAAAAAAAAAAAAAAAAAAAAAAAAGGCCAGGGTCTCCATGCAGTCTCCACTGACACCTCAAGAGGCAAGAGGAGGCTCATTACTGGCAAGCTGTGATAAAATTCCAGCTCCCTACTTTGCTTTCTCTGACATTACCCCGGTGGGATTGTTGAGATACCTTGTTTCGGTCTCATAAGAACGGAAGTGTAGGCTATCACTTAGCCTTTGCTTTTATAGTTGGGGTTGGGGGGTGTCATAGTTTCTTCTGTGGTGTTTAGCTGGAGTAGAGGGTTATTGTCTAAAAATTTTCTCTCTGGTGAGGCTGCCCCTTTCCTGGTCCCTTCACTAGAGAAAGCAGGCTCTGTTGGGGACGTTGTAGTCTATGCCAGCTGCCACTTTGTGTTGATGGATTCTTCAGTTCCAAGTCTTTTGTGTACCTTTTAGATGTTTGTTTTATATACTAATATAATGCCTAGGATTTTTAGTTGTAACATTTTAGCAGGAACGTTTGTCCCCTCCCAATCTCATGTTGAAAGCTGACCCCTAGTGTTGGAGATGGGGCTTAGCGGGAGGTGCTTAGGTCATGGAGGCAGATTCCTAATGAAAGTTTGGTGTCCTCACAATAATGAGTTCTCACTCCATTAGTTGGCATGGCAAATACTAGTTGACATGAAAGCTGTTTATTTATTTGTTATTATTATTATTTATCAAGACAGAGTGTTGCTCTGTTGCCACGGCTGGAGAGCAGTGGCTGTTGTCTGCTCACTACAACCTCCACCTCCTGGGTTCAAGTAATTCTCCCACTTTAATCTCCTGAGTGGCTAGGACTACAGGTGTGCAACACCACATTCTGTTAATTTTTGTATTTTTGTAATTACAACCTGCTACTTTTTGTATTTCTAGTAGAGATGGGTTTCACCATGTTGGCCAGGCTGGTCTCAAATTCCTGACCTCAAGTGATCCACTGGCCTCAGCCTCCCAAAGTGCTGGGACTATAGGGTTGAGCCACGGTTCCCAGCCGAGAGTTGGTTGTTTAAAAGAGCAGGCATCCCTTTTGTTCCGTCTCTCGCCATGTGTCACATCCGCTCCCTCTTTATCTCCTGCTATGAGTAAAAGCTTCCTGAGTCCTCACCAGAAGCACACACTGGCACCGGGCTTCTTATACAGCCTGCAGAACTGTGAGCCAAATAAACCTTTTTCCTTTATAAATTAGCCAGCCTCAGCTACTCCTTTATGGTGACACAAAATGGACTAATACAAGGAAGAATAGGGAAAGTATGTCTATGACATATTCCTGGAAGCAAAATTCTATAGCAGACTTTTACAGAAAGTTAGTAGTCTCTCCAACACCAAGGGACTAGATGAGAAGATAGAAAAGAGGAGCAAGAACTGTCCTGGAGACTCCCATGCCAACAGGAAAGAGGAAGAGGAACTAGCAAGGAAGATTCAGACAGTACAGCTAATGGGATAGGAGGAAAAACAAAAGAATGCAAGACAGATATAGTAAATGACTTTTTAAAGAATCGTTTCAGTGGGGACAAAATTCTAACTAGAAGAGATTTAAGAAATAACCAAACAAGGTGAAGAAACTGAGTTGCCAAAGACTACATATTGTGTGATTCCATTTATATGAAATGTCCAGAGTGGGTCAGGCCAATCTTTTTTTTAATTATTTTGAGACAGAGTCTTGCTCTGTTGCCCAGGCTGAAGTGTAGTGGTGCGATCTCAGCTCACCACAACCTCTGCCTCCCAGGTTCAAGAGATTCTCCTGCCTCAGCCTCCACAGTAGCTGGGACCACAGGAGTGCGCCACCATGCCCGGCTAATTTTTGTATTTTTAGTAGAGATGGGGTTTCACCATGTTGGCCAGGCTGTCTTGAAGTCCTGACCTCAGGTGATCCACCCACCTTGGCCTCCCGAAGTGCTGGGATTACAGGCCTGAGCCACTGCTCCGGCCTCAGAATAGGCCAATCTATTAGGTAGAATTAGTGGTTACTTAGGGCTAGGATTGGGCAGATGGGTTGGAGTGGGGAGAAGGGGAGTTGAGGAAATAGAGATGGAAAATGACTACTAATGGGCACAAGGTTTCCTTATGGGGTGATGAAAATGTTCTAAAGTTAGATTGTAGCGATAGTTGTACAACTCTGGGATATATTTCACATCATTAAATTTTGCACTCTAAGTGGGTGAATTGTATAGTATATGAATTACATTTTAATACAATTATGAGGGAAGGAAGGAAGGGACATACTGGGGAAAATGTGGAATTTTTATGCAGGGCTAATTTGTCTTACATACAGAGCACTAACAATCCAACAGAAAAAAAATGAGTAAAAGACAGGAACAGAAAAATATATGACAAGATGCTTAATTCACAATAACAAAATTA
>NW_016107582.1:2848582-2870940 GCF_001604975.1 Cebus imitator
TAAAAATACAAAAATTAGCTGGGCGTGGTGGCGCACACCTGTAGTCCCAGCTACTCCAGAGGCTGAGGCAGGAGAATCATTTGAACCCAGGAGGCGGAGGTTGCAGTGAGCCGAGATCGCACCACTGCACTCCAGCCTGGTGCCTGGCAACAGAGCAAGACTCTGTCTCAAAAAAATAAAAAAACCTACATTGAAATAACATGTTTTTCCTCTGACTGACAAAATCCCAAACTTTGGCAGCATTTAGCAAGGCTTTAGGGCATCAGGCATTCTCTTTTTTTTTTTTGAGAGATGGGGTTTCACCATGTTGGCCAGGCTGGTCTTGAACTCCTGACCTCAGGTGATCCACCCACCTCGGCCTCCCAAAGTGCTGGGATTACAGGCGTGAGCAACCGCACCCGGCCTCAGGCACTCTCATACATTGTTAGTGGGGATATAAATTGGAACAATCCTACGGAGAGCAATGTAGCAGTATTTATCAAAATTACAAATGCAGGTTGGGCACAGTGGCTCATGCCTGTAATCCCAACACTTTGGGAGGCTGAGGCACACAGATTGCTTGAGGTCAGGAGTTTGAGAACAGCTTTGCTAACATGGTGAAACCACATCTATCTCTACTAAAAATACAAAAATCAGCAAGGTATGGTGGCAGGTGCCTGTAGTCCCAGCTACTTGGGAGGCGGAGGTTGCAGTGAGCCAAGATGGTGCACTGCACTCCAGCCTGGGCAGCATGTTGAAACTCCATCAAAAAGCAAAAAACAACAACAAAAAGATAGAAAATAGTCCAGCATATTTTTAGGCTGATGGAGGATGATCCAGACATTTAGATTATTTCTGTCTTTTGCTATATTACAGTACCTTTTAAATACCTCTGTTATATCTCTTTATCTGTTTATGTTTCTTTTTCCAGAAGATGAAAAATTCCTTGGAAGCAAGGGCCATCACCCTTCATCTCTGTATCTCCTGCTGCTAGCCTGGTGCTGACACAAAGCAGTGCTCAGCATATATTTTTTGAAGGATGTTGTTGAGGGCTCTCCCCAGGGCTATCCACCATTTGAATGAATCCAGAACACCTCAGCATCAGGTTCAGGCTTCATTTTGCAGCAAGGTCTGCTTGGGTTGGAATTCCCAGGAAAAAATCCCAGAAGTAGTACAACTTAAGCCAAGCAGATGGAGCAGAGAAAGGAAGACACTGCTCACAGCGAGAACCACATGAGCAAAGTCAGAGGTGCTAGCATGACAATGATGATGAGGATGGTGGTGGTAGTGATGATGAGGTAGTTCACATTTATTGAGAGTCTACTACGTACCAAGAACTATTTAACTTTTATCATGTATTAGTTAATTCCTGACAAGAAGTCTATGAAGAAGGTATTATCTTCATCTTACAGATGGGGAGACTAAGAGGGAATAAATTGCCCAACATCACATAACTATGAAGAATACATGTGACCAAAAGAATATATATAGTGCCTTGATGCAGAGACTTGATCTGATTTAAAAAGACAGATTTATTCTTGCACTTTTTCTGACCTCCCCTCTTCTTCCTACCTAGCAAGTCTTTAATAACTATATGCCAGATTTTATTTTCCGCAACTTTGCAAAAACATTCCTTTGTCCCTGACCTAAGGGGTGAGAAATCTATTGTAATTCTTGCTACTGGATATAGTTGCAGAAATAATGCCAAGGAATTTTCCTAGATTCAGCTCTTGATTTAACTTCCTTTCCCATACACAGCTTGGCATGTTTCAAAATTAGTTTCTTCCTTACAAGTAGAAATTGTCCTTGAAATGTAATTTTTTTGTGTGTCTAAAATGATCTTTTTTTCTTTTCTTCCTGTTTCCTTGATTTGGGCCAGAAAGAAGACAGCTTACTAAAATGTGCAAACTTACTTCCTCCCATACTACTGTTTCTTTCTGTATTTCTACCTCCCTTTGGAAAATATTTCTGTTCCCCAAAACACTTGAAAAACTCATGTGGTTACCAGTAAGTTAGGGGTAAATTTACCTAAACTGATTGCTTTTAGGATTACTCTATTTTTATTTTTTGAGACAGGGTCTCACTGTGTCACCCAGGCTGGAATGTAGTGGTACGATCATGGCTCACTGCAGCCTCAACCTCCTGGGCTCACGTGATCCTCCCAACTCAGCCTTTTGAGAAGCTGGGAACCAAGTAGTTGAGATGGTAAGTGAGCACCACCACACCTGGCTAATTTTTTTAAAAAGTTTTTTGCAGGGACGAGGCCTTGCTATGTTGCCTACGCTGGTCTTGAACTCCTGGCTCAAGCAATCCTCCCACCTCAACCTCCCAAAGTGCTGGGAGTACAGGCGTGAGCCACGTTGCTTGACCTCGATCACTAATTTAATGCTACTGAATACAGAAAGGTGATTCTGTTTAGTCTGGATCTCCGTGGCTGAAAGATTCTGCCTTCAGGCCCTGTTATGATAGGCTGAAATGTGTTCCCCTAAAAATGTGCGTGAAGTCCTAACCCTCGGTACCTCAAAATGTGACTGTAATTGAAGATAGGGTTTTAAAAAAGGTAATTAAGTTAAAATGAGGTCATCAGGGTGGGCGTTAATCCAATGACTGGTGTCCTTATAAGAAGAGATTACGATAGACACAGAGGAAAGACACAGAGAGCAGATGGCAGCCTATAAACCAAGGAGAAAGCCTCAGAAGAAAGCAATCCTGCTGACGTCTTAACCTTGGACTTCTGGCCTTCAGAACTATAAGAAAATTAATTTCTGGCTGGGTATAGTGGCTCACGCCTGTAATCCCAGCACTTTGGGAGGCTGAGAGGCAGGTAGATCACTTGAGGTCAGGAGTTCAAAAACAGCCTGGTCAACATGGTGAAGGTGAAACCCCATCTCTACTAAAAAAAAAAACACAAAAATTAGCTGGGCATGGTGACACGTGCCTGTAGACCCAGCTACTTGGAGGGCTAAGGCAGAAAAACTGCTTGAACCCAGGAGGTAGAGGTTGCAGTGAGCCAAGATTACACCACTGCATTCCAGCCAGGGTGACAGAATGAGACTCTGTCTCATTCATAAATAAATAAATAACTTTCTGTTGGTTAACCCACCCAGCCTGTGGCATGTTGTTATGGCAACCCCAGCAAACTAATATACGCCCTTACTCAGAGTCCACGTTTCTCACTGGGTCAAACACTGAACTTTCACATCTATATACCCAACAGTCTACTGGACTTTTCCACTTATCACATTGCCACTTCACGTTCAGTGTGTCCAAAGCAGCACTCTCTTTTTATTTTTATTATTATTTTTTAACATTTGTGCCATTGCACAAAGCAACACTCATTGCTCTCTACATGCTTCTCTTACTTATCTCACTGACACCCCGACAACAAACAAGAAATCCAGTTGTCATTCTGAATTTTGCATTCTCTCTTCATTCCTACTTCCTATTAGTTATAAAGTTCTATCTAGTCCACTTCTTAAATCTTCATTGCTTAATTTTTTACCTTAAAAAATTTCAGATTAAAAAAAAAAGTTGAAAAAATAATACAATGAACAGCTTACGCCCTTCACAAAATTCACAATTTGTTAATATCTTTTTCTATTTGCTTTCACATTCTCTTTCCACAGGTACTTTTTCTCTGGAACTATTTCAAAGTAAATCGCCTGTAATCCCAGCACTTTGGGAGGCCAAGGCAGGCAAGTCATCTGAGGTCAGGAGTTCAAGACAAGCCTGGCCAACATGGTGAAACTCCGTCCCTATTAAAAATACAAAAAAATTAGCTAGGCGTGGTGGCGCATGCCTGCAGTCCTAGCTACTTGGGAGGCTGAGGCAGGAGAATCGCTTCAACCCAGGAGGAGGAGGTTGCAGTGAGCCAAGATCGTGCCACTGCACTCCAGCCTGGGCGACAGAGCGAGACTCTGTCTCAAAAAGAAAAGGTAAATTACAAGAACCATAATATTTCTCCTATAAATACTTCAGCGTGCATCTCCTAAGAACAAGGGTTCTCTGCTACATGTCTTCAGTATCAGTGATGTAATGGACGTTCTAGCCAGAACCACTGGGCAACACAAATAAATAAAGGGCATACTAATTGGAAAGAAACAAGTCAAATTATCTTTATTTGAAGATGACATGATCCCATATGTAGGAAATCCCAAATAACCCATAAGAAAATTAGTAGAGCTAATAAATTTAGCAAAGTTTTAGTGTTACGGTCAACATGCTAAAATCAGTTATTTCTATATACCAGCAACAATTTGAAAAGGAAATTAAGAAAATAATTTCACTTACAATAGAATGCAAAAGAATAAAATATCTAGGAATAATATTAACTGACAAGGTGAAAGACCTGCACGCTGAAAACCAAAACATTGCTGAAAGAAATCAAAGACCGGCTGGGCGTGGTAGCTCACACCTGTAATCCCAGCACTTTGGGAGGCCGAGGAGGGTGGATCACGAGGTCAGTTCAAGACCAGTCTGATCAACATGGTGAAACCCCATCTCTACTAAAAATGCAAAAATTAGCCAGGTGTGGCGGCAGGCACCTGTGATCCCAGCTACTTAGGAGGCTGAGACTGGAGAATCATTTGAACCCGGGTGCAGTGAGCTGAGATCATGCCATTACACTCCAGCCTGGGCAACAGAGTGAGACTCCATCTCAAAAAAAAAAAAAAGAGAGAAATCAAAGACCTAAATACACTCATGCATGACTTAATGATAGAAATACATATTCTGAGAAATGCATTGTTACATGATATCATCATTGTGTGGATATCAGAGTATACGCATACGAACCTAAACAGTATACAGCCTACTACACGCCTGGGCTCTGTGGTATAGCCTATTGCTCCTAGGATACAAACCTGTCCAGTATGTTACTATACTGAATACTGTAGGCAACTGTAGCACAGTGGTATTTGTCTATCTAAATATAAAAAAAAACACAGCTTTAAAATATGGTATAAAAGATTTAAAACAGTAAAACTGCATAAGGCATTTACCATGAATAGAGTTTGTAGCACTAGAAGTTGCTGTAAGTGAGGGTGCGCCAGTGAGTGAGTGGTGAGTGAATATGAAGGCCTAGAACATTACTGTATAATACTGTATACTTTATAACAGTGTATCCCTAAACTCCACTAAATTTATACAAAATTTTTTGTTTCAATAACAAATTAACCTTAACTTATTCTAACTTTTTAATTTTATTAACCTTTAATTTTTAAAAACCTTTTTGACTCTTTTGTATTAACAATTAGCTTAAAATACAAACATTTGTACAGCTATACAAAAATATTTTTTCTTTGTATCTTAATCCTATAGACTTTATTCTTTCTTTTGTTACTTTGTAAACATTTTTGTCAAAAACTAAGACACACACACACATTAATTCAGGTCTAGATGGGGTCAGGATCATCAAGGTGTTGCTAGGTGGTGGGAATTTTCCAGTTCCATCTTTTTTTTTTTTTTTTTTTTTTTTTTAGATGGAGTTTTGCTCTTGTTGCCCAGGCTGGAGTGTAATGGCGTAATATTGGCTCACCACAACCTCCACCTTCTAGGTTCAAGCGATTTTCCTGCCTCAGCCTCCTGAGTAGCTACGATTATAGGCACGAGCCACCCGGCTAATTTTGTATTTTTAGTAGAGATGGGGTTTCTCTATGTTGGTCAGGCTGGTGTCGAACTCCTGACCTCAGGTGATCTGCCCACCATGGCCTCCCAAAGTGTTAGGATTACAGGTGTGGGCCACCACGCCTGGCCCCAATTCCATATCTTATGGGACCAATGCTGTATGTGCAGTCTGTAATTGACCAAAACTTTGTTATATAGCACATACATATAAGAAGACATTTTGTGTGGATGAGTTGGAAGACTTATTATAAAGATGGCAGTACTCCATAAATTGATCCACAGATTAAATGCAATCCCCATCAAAATTCCAATGGTGTGTTTTGCATAAATGAACAAGCTGATCCTAAAATTCATGTGGCATTGAAAGGAATCCTTAAGAACTAAACGCATCTTGAAAAAGAACAAAGTTGGAGTACTTTTACTTCCCTATTTTGACACTTGCTACAAGGCTACAGTAATCAAAACATGTAGCACTGGCATAAGGATAGACACATGGACCAAGGAAATAGACGTGAGAGTCCAGAAATAAGCCTATACATCTATGGTAATTAATTTTCAACAAGACTGACAAAACCATTCCACGAGAGAAGAATAGTCTTCTTCAACAAATAGTACTGAAACAACTGGATAACCACCTGCAAAATTATTAAGCCAGACTCCCTACCTCACACCATATTTAAAAATAAACTTAAAATGGATCAACAACCTAAATATAAGAACTAAGACCATAAGATAAAGTCTTTAAGATTAGATTTTAAAACATAAGGGTAAACTTTATGACACTGAATTTGGCAATGTATTTTTAGATGAAACCAAAAGCATAATCAACAACAATTTAAAAAATTATATAAAGTGGGCTTCAAAATTAAAAACTTTAACATTATTAAGAAAGTAAAGAGGTTACAGAATGGGAAAAAACATTTGCACATCACATATCTAATAAGAGTTTAGTGTCCTGAATACATATATTAAAAAAAACTGTTACAACTCAGTAACAATGAGACAACCCAATTTTAAAATGGACAAATGCTTTGGGAGGCTGAGGCAGGAGGATCACTTGTGGCCAGGAGTTCAACCAGCCTGGGCAACATACGGAGACCTTATCTCTACAAAAAAAAAAATTTTTTTTTTTTTCATTCGTCAGGGTCATGGGAGGTATGCTGAAGAAGACCACTGGCCTTGTGGGATTGGCTGTATGTGAGAATCCACAAAAGAGGCTAAGAATATTATACAGAGATTTTTTTTTTTTTATGTTCTTGAGCAAATCCCTAAAAATGCAGCTTATAGAAAGCATACAGAACAGATTACAAATGAGACACTGCCTATGGCTGAAGAGGAAACCAGGTGTTAAAAAATTAGAAGACCAGCGGGGTGCAGTGGCTCACTCCTGTAATCCCTGCACATTGGGAGGCAGAGGCAGGCAGACCACCTGAGGCCAGGAGTTTGAGAATAGGCAAATGTGGTGAAACCCTGTCTCTAGTAAAAATACAAAAATTAGCCAGGCATGGTGGTTTATGCCTATAGTTCCAGCTACTCAGGAGGCTGAGGAAGGAGATCCTCCCACCTCAGCCTCGCAAAGCACTTGGATTATGGGTGTGAGCCACTGTGCTGGGCCACCCTAACATATTTTTAAAAGGAAAAAAAAAAAAAAGAAAGCTAGCACATAGTTCTAAACTTTATTCTTTGCCTCACATTAATTTACTCCCACTACTACAATAAAAATAATTAAGCGAAAAAAACAGGGGGAGCTAAGAGCTCATACAGATATTTCTCTAAGATGTACAAATGGCCAACAAACATATTAAAACATGCTCAACATCATTACTCACTAGAGAAATGCAAATCTAACCATAATGAGTCCCAACTACTTCAGAGGCTGAGGTGGGAGGATGCTGGAGGCCAAGAGTTCCAGATGAACAGGATCTTGCCATCCTGTTTCTAGAATAAATTTTTTAAAAATTAAAAAAAAAAAAACAAAAGTGTTGGCCATAATGTGGAGATCCTCATACATTGCTGTGGGAATGTAAAATGGTTCAGCTGCTGTGGAATAGTTTCACAGTTTCTCCTTGAGTTGAGAATAGCATTACTTTAAGACCCAGCAATTTCACTCTTAGGTATATATCCCCAAAATAATTGAAAACAAGTACTCAAACACAGAAGAACTATTTATAATAGTTAAAAGGTGGAAACAACCCAAATGTCTATTAATGGATGAATGGACAAACAAATTGCATTCTATACCTACATTAGAATATTATTGAGCCATAAAAGGAGTGAAGTACTGATACATGCTACGACTCAAAAGATTAGAAGACAGACACAAAAGGTCAATATTGTATGACTACATTTTTATGAAATAGGTACATCCACTGAGACAGAACACAGATTGGTGGTTGCCAGGGCCTGGTAGAAATGGGGAAGGGGGTCAACTGTTTAATGGAGAATACAGTTTTCTTTTAGAATGATGAAAATGTTTTGGAATTAGATAGAGATGGTGATTGTACAGCATTGTGAATGTACTAAATGCCACTGAATTGTTCACTTTAAAATGACTGGTTATGCTAATTTCACCTCAACCAAAAAATGACATACAGTACTCAGATTTTAAAAAGCATCACTTCACCAAGATTCCACGAATTAACGTGAGATGATCAAAGAGAAGTCAGTGGAATCCTTCAACTTTGAACATAAAATAGTCCTAAACTCAAACCTTTGTGATACTAAAGCAGGAAGATGGTATGTGATAATTTTGGAAAGTAAAAATTACTCGTTTACTTGATCCCGAACTCGAACTTTTTTTTTTTTTTTTGACACGGAGTCTTGGTCTGTAGCCTACCTAGGCTGCAGTGCAGGTGCGCGATCTCGGCTCACTGCAGGCTCAGCCTCCCGGGCTCAAGAGATTTTCGTGCCTCAGCTTCCCTAGTAGCTGCGTCTACAGGCGCCCGCCACCACGCCCGGCTAATTTTTATAATTTTAGTAGAGACAGGGTTTCGCCATGTTGGCCAGGCTGGTCTCAAATTCGTGACCTAAGGTGATCCTCCGCCTTGGCGTCCCAAAGTACTAGGATTATAGGCGCGAGCCACCGCGCCCGGCCTTGCCCTCCTATTTTCGTACCATGAGATGCACAGTGTCCGGGACCGAAGTGGGGCTCCACTGGCGCCCAGCTCCAAAACTCAGGGAGAGTGGAAAAGATTAGACAGGGAAGGGGCTAATCCTCAGAATTACACGCGGGCTTGCCTCACCAGACCACCGCTACTACAGTCACTGCCTCATACCAAAATCCAGCCGGCTTCGCGTCCCAGGCCCTGATTAACCTCGACCCAGGAAGTGCCGCCCACCAGTGCTCACTTCCGCTATCCTGTACATCTGCCCATCTCGCGAGAACTGAAAGCCCCTATGTGACATGCGCTAAGCGGAAGTTGCTCTCTTTTCCGTGGCGCCTGGAAGGCGTATAGCTGCTTCAAGATGAAGGTAGGTGGTGGTAGCTATCGTTGGATTGGGTTTGAGTAGCGGGCATCGAGTGCCAGAACGTGGCGTTGCCTCAGCCTCAGCACTCGAAGATCCTGGCTTTAGGTGGAGAAGGATCTCAAGTAGGAGAAGGCTCGCCTTTCTGGGGCATGGAACTTTTTGGTGGAGCGGATGGCGGGCGATTGCGGCTGGAGTAGCCGTGGGTCGGGAGCGCCTTGGTGACGTCCGGGCGCCCAGCCGGGTCGGAGGCGGCGTGCTGCCTGATTTGCGGCAGGCCTGTGGTGCGGCTTTTGACCCGGCTTTTTTGCTTCGGGACGGTGAACGGCTGCGGAGCGCCCTTCCAGAGTCATTCGACGGAGCTTGAGGGCAAAACGTGTCATCTTGAGTGCGGCGTTTGTCGACTGATACTTAGTACCGTCGGCGTCTCATATTTCCTGCTTGTGTGAAGGCAACATGAAATGCTTTTTGCTGTGGAATTAACTTTGTAGGTGGCTCTACAAATACCGGTGTAGGTAGTTTCCTAAGCTATTTTCCTCCTCTTAATCCTTAGCTGAACATCTCCTTCCCAGCCACTGGCTGCCAGAAACTCATTGAAGTGGACGATGAACGCAAACTTCGTACTTTTTATGAGAAGCGTATGGCGACAGAAGTTGCTGCTGACGCTCTGGGTGAAGAATGGAAGGTAAAACTTGACAGTCAAATTGTTGCAGGTAGTCAGATATCATAAACGCCATTGGTAATTGGTATTTGGAACGGGGTTCAGACTCCGGGTTCTGGCTTCTGCCTTTTGGTAAGTTGTCTCCGAATGTCACTCTATAAAGTGGACCTATTACCTTGGAGGGGTAATGTAGAGTAAGTCGTAAAATATGCGTAAAGTTTACATCAACATAATTTTTGCCCTGTATCATGCATTCGGCAGATGTCACATAGCTGTCCTGGTAATCCGCAAAGTGCCAAGAAGGGTTGTATCTTACGTGTTTGTTGCTCTTTGATATTTTACTTTATCTTAGTTTATCTAACTTTATCTTAGTGCTGTTATCTCTAATAAAACATCGGTTATAAATGCGACTTGAATGAAAGACATTTGATAATTGACCTTGACAAGTTGGTAATGTAGACAAAGCTTACTGATGAGAGAAATCGTGCTTATTAAGTTCAAGTTGGTCTTAATGAATTATACTTTATCACATAGTAGGTGTGGTTCACAGAGGTTACAATCCTGTACTGTGTAATTTTGAAATAGAAATAGTAAATGTGTCATTCATTGTATGCTTTTGCAGGGTTATGTGGTCCGAATCAGTGGTGGGAACGACAAACAAGGTTTCCCCATGAAGCAGGGTGTCTTGACTCATGGCCGTGTCCGCCTGCTACTGAGTAAGGGGCATTCCTGTTACAGACCAAGGAGAACTGGAGAAAGAAAGAGAAAATCAGTTCGTGGTTGCATTGTGGATGCTAATCTAAGCGTTCTCAACTTGGTTATTGTAAAAAAAGGTGAGCATTTTACTTGTATTCAGTTTTGTTGAAATTGAATTAAAGCCAGTTGTCCAAATGCTTATTCGTTTGCAGTATCCAGACTTAGACCAATGGATTTCCATCGATTCAACATTAAACATTGATTTAGGCTTCTTAATTATAAGGAAGCAACTGAATTAAAATTTGTTCAATTGTTTCTTCTAAGGAGAGAAAGATATTCCTGGACTAACTGATACCACTGTGCCTCGTCGCCTGGGGCCCAAAAGAGCTAGCAGAATCCGCAAACTTTTCAATCTCTCTAAAGAAGATGATGTCCGCCAGTATGTTGTAAGAAAGCCCTTAAACAAAGAAGGTAGGAGGAGTGATACAATTAGGGCTTGCTTAATTTTGGTAATTTGTCAGTAGCATTTTGTGTGCATATCAGAAGATAAAATGTGTGCCTTTGGCACTATTCAACTGGAGTCTGAGTTTTTACAAAAAATATTTTGGGGGGTGGCCAGATACCCAACTGATACTAATCCTTGGTTATTATATCTAGTGCCTTGCAGAGTGCAGTAATATTAATATTTAGGAGATGAGAGCACACTGTGTTGCCCAGGCCGGTCTTGAATCCTTGAGCTCAAGTGATCCTCCCACTTTGGCCTCCCAGAGTGCTGGGTTTATGGACGTGCGCCATCGCACCTACCCCTAAACTATTTTTTGGCTTTGGAAACAAGTTGCTTTAAATTTCTCCTGTTTCATCTGTAGGATATGGATAACACTAGTTGTGAGAATTAGAGACCTTATTCAGAATATTAGGGAGCAAGCGTTTGGGATTTTGGTACTTTACCTTTTAAGAACTTGTTGTGTCCATGTATTAGACAACATACCAGTGAGGACCTCAAATAACATTGGTATTTCTGTAGTGAAATTTGGTAATATTTATGTTAAGTAGAATAAATAGCACATCAGTCAGGGTTGGGTTTTCTTACAAAATCTGAAAGAATTTCTCTGGATTTTGGTTTTCAGGACTGGTGTGACTTAGCACCTGTATGTGACATACCTAGTACGTGCCTGTTAAGTTACTAATTACAGTTACTTGCACAGCTCTGGAAATAAACAGTATAATGAAAGCATGGTCTAGTTAATGGGTGTTTTTTAGATGGTTCTTATAGTAGGAGTCTTTAACATTTTAGCAGAACCTGGACAATCTGAGCATTTAACCTAAAGCAATTAACTCCCACAAAGTGTCCTGAAATGAATACATCTGAAAAGGCTTATGCTCCAATGCAGATCTATAATCCATCAGCCGTTTTGGAGTACAGATCAGATTAATGAACATATTTTAACATCATGCCACATAATCTGATGTTAATAGTTGCCCCAAATTGGGAGGAATTGTCAAGGAAAATAGAGATGCAAGCTTACATCAAACCTACACTTAAAAGTATGGCAGGATGATCACGTAGATAATGTGTGAAGTGGTTTTCACAGACAAGTTGACTATCCGTTTAAACTGGCAGATAGTAAAAGCCTGGTTATTTTTCAAGACTTCAGTTTTAATCCATCTTCTAGATGTCTGTGGAGGGGCAAAAAGTATTTTAGAATAGTTCTGATTTGATTTTAAAGGCCTTATACAGGTTTTCATAGATTGTTAACTCAATGAAAGCTTACATCCATTTCTGATGTTTTTAAAGTAGATGTGGATTCTAACAAAACAAATACTGAAATTATTGAGTCCTTTGAATTTTTAGGTAAAAAACCTAGGACTAAAGCACCCAAGATTCAGCGTCTTGTTACTCCACGTGTCCTGCAGCACAAACGGCGGCGTATTGCTCTGAAGAAGCAGCGTACTAAGAAAAACAAGGAAGAGGCCGCAGAATATGCTAAACTTTTGGCCAAGAGGATGAAGGTTAGTCTAAGATTATCTGAGGGGGTGGGAGGAGTTTGGCCTGGCTTTGGATTTGTGCCTTTACCCCAGAAAGGCCTTAACCATATGCTGGTTTGTTTTGTTTTGTTTAGGAAGCTAAAGAGAAGCGCCAGGAACAAATTGCGAAGAGACGCAGACTTTCGTCTCTGCGAGCTTCTACTTCTAAATCTGAATCCAGTCAGAAATAAGATTTTTTGAGTAACAAATAAATAAGATCAGACTCACATCTGTGTTCAGATTTTTCATTGCTGATAGAAAACGACATAAATGAAGAGAGGGCAAGTTTGGTCATAGAAAATGGGGATATGCATATAGTAATCCAATGGTGGATAAAATCAGACCTGTTGTGTGGCAGTGGAAGACAAGGTCTCGGTAAAAGGATTCTTCTCGGGATGGGTGGCACAGGAGGGGATTCTCAGCAGAAGACAGCTTGCCTCTTCAAAAAGGCATGAAACTTGGGGAAAATAATGAGGACTATTAATCTTTTTTTATATGGTTTATTTAGAGAAATACAGCTCTTTAAAACACTATGCACAATTTAATACATGAAAATTGCCCTTGTGAAGATGAACTTTTTTTTTTAAAGAAAAAGTAACTTTTAAGGCATAGTTTTAGTGGATACCATCTTAAAAGTTTTTTAAACCAGTGCAAATTTGCTTTAACAAAGCTTTTCAACTCCAGTGAATTGTTATGCTGTTTCACTCTGAAAAAGAACTGACTATATTTTTTTCTAATAGTTTTTATGCTATTATTGTGACAATATCAAAATCTTTACAAGAAGGCTCATTGGGCTTTAAGGTTGAAGTAATGCAAGCTTTTTATTTGTTAGAACTGCTGTAATAGCTTTACAAAGTAAAGTTTGAAATGTACATGTGAATCACCTAGGGGTCTGTTTTTTTATTTATTTATTTATTTTTACATTAAAATGCTCCCAGGTGTGAGGACAGCAATGGTGGCCTCAGTCCCTGGATGCCTACCAAGATTCTTAAATCTATTCCTCTTACTACATGGTGTTAAAAAGCTACATAACATGAAAAGAATCTTAGCTGGTGATTAATACAGAATGCAGAACTTAAAAGGCAAAGAGGAGGCTGAGGCAGGTGCTAAATGAAGCCAGGTGTGGTGGTGGGGGCCTGTAATCCCAGCTACCTGGAAGGCTGAGGCAGGAGAATCATTTGAACTGGGGAAACAGGTTGCAGTGAGCTGAGATTATGCTACTGCACTCCCACCTGGGAGATGGCAAGACTCCCTCTCAAAAAGCAAAGGGGAGAAATTTAGCAGTTTACCCAAAGTTAAAAGGACTGATAAAACCGGAGAGGAACTTAAAAGCCATAAGATGAGTCCGGTGTATGATCCAAAGTTTTGTATGATGATGTACAAAACGTGAGAAACACCCTTTCTGAAATGAGTGCAGCCACAAAATAAGGATATTCTTTAAGGTTCTCCTTAGACTTCTTTTTTGCTTTGAGACAGGTTTCACTCTGCCCAGGCTGGAGAGTAGTGGCCTGGCTCACTCCAGCCTTGACCTGGGTTCAAGTGATTGTCCCACTTAAGCCTGGGACTATAGGTATGCAGTGCCACACCTGGCTAGTTTTTGTGCTTTTTGTAGAGTTCTGCCTTGTTGCTCAAGCCACTCTTGAACTCCTGGGCTCAAGTGATCTGCCTGCCTTGGCATCCCAAAGTGTTAGGATTACTACACATGTGAGCAAGTAGTAAGTTCTCCAAAGACATGCAAGTCATTCTGAGGTCATTATGCAGGTTGTGATCAACCTATACAATTTCATTAGTTGGAAGAAAAAAAATTGCTATCAAGCCCCAAACCAATATAAGGTACCACTAAGTAATCTGGACTAATTTGAAAGAAGCAATCTTTCAAAGATTGCTTTGAAAAAAGTAATCAGGATTAAAGTTGCATACAGTGCTACAAGTCATTCTGGGCATTTCTAAATCTTTCCATAGTAATGTTTTTTTCCTGTAAATTTTTAGTGGTGCCCTCTCTGTGGTGGGCATTGGAAAAAGCCTTTAAGAATTTATAACAAGAAATCAGTCCCAATATCTAAATGGCAGCAGCAGGCTAAGGTTTTCAAAGTATGATTGTTAAAGTTATTGGAAAGTTCACAATTTGATACAGCCATATATTATCTTTACAGATTTTTTTAAATGGGAAGTGCTTTGGCAAGTGAAAATTCGAGTTAGACTACAGTGAAGAAATGGAAACAAAATATTGGAATTCTAAAGATTACAGATTTCAGGAGGCTTAATGTAACAAAACACAGCAAACATCATTTTATTCAACCTCAATTTCTATATGCAAAGTAATTCCAAACTTTCTATTGGGTCAGTAAGTGTTAAGTATTAAAACTAGTACCAACTCTTCAGTTGCAAAAATATATACTCTGAGGCAGTGCAAAATATCCATTTTGAAGGTAATGAAAATTGTACATAATTTCTGAAAAGTTTTTTAGCATTTTCACAATAAATTCACACTAAAATTCTGCACAGGTCAGATTAACCCTGAAATGTTCGAAGTCTGGTACAATAACTAATTTGTAAATGGTTACATAGGTAGAAGAGAATTATGCTGTTACTGTACCATATGGAAGTAATTTTACCATGTCAACTGATTGAGTCATCTACATAATTACTGTAAACACACATAAAACCACTGGCTTTTTAAATCATGCAGAGTTAAGGCAAACTTACTGTTCCTAAGGGATAGTTTTAACAAAAGGCATGATAAATGTCAAAGTGCGGCATGTGAGATCATGATTTTCTTAAACCTCCTACTGGTAACAAGCTTAATTTAAAATTTTAAGACTTAATTGATCCAAACTAAAAAACAGTATTTACAAATGCACATTTTTACTCACAAGCATACAAATCTAAATATCATACAAGAATAAAACTGTGTGCAGTGCAAGTTTATCCCACAGGTTTTAAAAACGATCAATACCAACAATATATGTGCCTGAACAAAGACTTCACGTTCAATGACATACACTGTAGCATTTTAAGCATGTTCCAATTAATTTTGTAAATTATTAGGCAGCTGATTTATTTTCATTTTAACTATCTGATGATTGATTCATTTGTACCCATTTTAAAGGTATTACAAATTTAAATATTGGGAAGAGGATGGAAGTAACTGGATAGTCAAGATAAAATCCATTAAGCAAGATAATACATAATATGAAAAGTGTATTATGTTGGTGCAAAAGTAATTGCAATTTTTGCCATTAATAGTGGCAAAAACCACTATTACTTTTGTACCAACCTAATAAAGTCAGAGAAGGCAGCTCTCATCAAAATGAGACCCCTTTCAGAAAACTGTATTGCAACATGCAATCTATTTTAATAAATATATACTTCGAATATGGCTGTATATAAACATAACCTACACAGCCCTACACATATACACACTTACACAAATATGTTGCTGTCTTTTTTTTTTTTTTTGAGACGGTCTCACCCTGTCACCCAAGCTGGAGTGCAGTGACGTGGTCTCTGCCTCCCGGGTTCAAGCGATTCTCCTGCCTCAGCCTCCCAAGTAACTGGAACTACAGTTGGAGCGCCACCATGCCTGGCTAATTTTTGTATTTTTAGTAGAGACAGGTTTTCACCATGCTGGTCAGGCTGGTCTCAAATTCCTGGCCTCAAGTGATCCTCCCAAAGTACTGGGATTACAGGCATGGGCCACCATGCCCAGCCATGTTGCTCTTATAATTGAGACATTTCATTTGTTTTGGGGGTTAGGCAAATTTAATTTGCTATTCCCCAAACTCAGTAACTTCAAATATAGACAATGCCTAGAATGATATGGTTCCCACTATTTCTATCAAACTACTACAAATACTGAGGAATCCCGAAGTAGTTTTCCACAGAGGCAGAAAAACAGTCTAGGAGTTGAAAATCTTCAGTGTCAACAAGGCCTGTGCCTGGGACATTTAAATGGCATTTCATATTTTGAGATGATGCAATATGAATCATAATTCATTTTATGTTATCCCCAAGAGTTACTTCATTTCTGTTTTCACATTAGGATTTGGAAAAAAACTTTGAATGTTTCCAGATTAAATACAATCCCCAAGCCTTGTGTGTCAAAATTCTAGTGAATATTTAAATGAGAGGCGCTCCAAAACACTTCCTGCACCACTCCACACTGGCACTTGGTGGAACATCAATTTTCTGCAACTTGTCAAGAATCTCCGAAGACAGACTGTTGTATGCAATTCCATATTCATTGTCAAAGGCCTCTGAAAGAAATTTTCAAAAATGAAATTGTAATTTGTTAAGAAAGCAAATAGCCATTCATTTCAAATTGGCATTGAGTCAAATTACACATATTTGATCTACATATTTAGAAGCAGAAATCTTTTAAATCTTTTATACATACCAGCTATAATTTTAAAAATTATTTTAGAAAATAAAATTTACAACTTACTTTAGTAATCTTTCATTAACCAACTTACCAATATCAATATTCTCTCTTCCTAGAGACACTAATGATAAGAATAGGATTTCTCTGTATAAACTCCTGTAAAACAAATGTTTTAGAAGTTAATAGGCAAATAGCATAAAAATAGATGCATTTTTTAAAATGGTGAAGACAGATTAAGTTCTGTTGTCTAGTTAACAGTAATATACCTATGACAATGTCCTGGTTTTAATATTATGTTACAGTTATATGAGGTGACACATTTGGAGGAAGCTGAGTGAAGGCTACACTAAATTCTGTACTATTTTTATAACTTCTGCAAGTTTCTATTCCAAATTAAAGTTAAAAAATAATGAATGGGATAAAGCTTCACACTAGAAACAAAAATGGCTTAACTTTTTATGATATTTTAACAGTGTAAGTAAGACATAACTTTTAATTCTAATGTCTAATTAAAATTTACAAAAGCAGAGTCTTCTCTCACCTTTTGTCACTTGACAAAATAATAGATTAATTTCCAAGTAAGTTACGGGTCTAAAAACCCTTGGACACAAATAAAAAGGTGGTGTGGTCTCTTTACTATTTAACCCAATAGCAAAGGACAGTTCATGTTTATCTGATTTGTGAGCATTAAAATGTCACAAATGAAACACTCTTTGAGCTTCACGACTCAGTTGTTGAAGATGAGAGGAAAACTTAAGAAATGCACTGTATGTACATTAAAAAAAAGAGGAGGTAAATATAATGCTGATTCTAGTGACACTTCACATCACTCTCTTTTTTTTTTCAAACAGTTTCACTTTTGTTGCCCAGGCTGGAGTGCACTGGGGCGATTTCGGCTCACTGCAACCGCCGCCTCCTGGGTTCAAGCAATTCTCCAGCCTCAGCCTCCTGAGTAGCTGGGATTACAGGCATGCGCCACCATGCCCAGCTAATTTTGTATTTTTAGCAGAGACAGGGTTTCTCCATGTTGGTCAGGCTGGTCTCAAACTCCCAACCCCACGTGATCCACCTGCCTCGGCCTCCTAAAGTGCTGGGATTATAGGCGTGAGCCACCGCGCCCAGTCACATCACTTTCTTTAGAAGCTTGCCTATAGTCCCAGCTACTCAAGAGGCTGAGGTGGGAGGATCACTTGAGCCCAGGAGTTCTGGGCTACGCTGATTGGGTGTCCGCACTAAGTTGGGCATCAATATGGTGACCTCCCGTCATCCATATGGTGACGAGGTTACCTAAGGAGGGGTGAACCGGCCCAGGTCGGAAACGGAGCAGGTCAAAACTCCCCTGCCGATCAATAGTGGGATCACGGCTGTAAACAGCCACTGCACTCCAGCCTGGGCAACAAAGCGAGACTCCGTCTCTTTAAAAAACAAAAACAAACAAACAAAAAACTTCAGAAGCCGTAATATGACATTTCTAATATTACATTAAACTACAGATGCTTGAAGCGAGCTACTCATTACAGATTGTGAAGAAGGTCATCTCTACCTCAACCACTGAGAGTAAAAATGGATTCATCCATTTTCATTATCAATTCTTGCCCTGTCATCACTTCTGAGATTATCTTCAAAGATGCCATGACCTAAAAAACTTGAAGGGCACTGTAGAAACACTAGTAATGCTTGATATAAGCAATTATGCATACTTTTCTGAAGCTTCTATTGCAAAATTCACTTATGCTGAGGAGAGGATGTGTACTAATCCAAGCATATTAGCAGACAATAGGGACAGGAGCACAATAACTCCATATCCTTTGTAGTTCATTCCCTTTCCCAAATTGTTTCTACTTCTATTCCCATACAGTATTCTCTTATGTCCCACAAAAGAAAAGATGTGTGGGTATCACAGGCCCTGAATAAGTAGTACCTACATTTATCAATGTTAATACATTTATAGGTTTCCAGCAAACAGCAACAATGTTTCCAAAACAGAGTACATTTTAGATCAATGAATTATCTTAAAATGCAATCTATTACTCACTTTTTTTTGAGACAGGGTTTTGCTCTGTCGCCCAGGTGGCAGTGCAGTGCAGTTATCACAGCTTACTGTAACCTTGATCTCCTGGGCTCAAGGAATCTTCCTGTATAACCCTCGCCAGTAGCTGAGGTCACAGGCACCACACCCACCAAATTATTTTTTGTAGAGATGGGGTCTTGCTACATTGCTCATACGGTCTCAAACTCCTGAACTCAAGCAATCCTTCTGCTTTGGCCACCCAAAGTGCTGGAATTATAGGGGGAGCCACCGTGCTGAGCCCTCAGACACTTTTATTATGTGTTTCTGTTCAAGTAGGAATTCATATATTTGTGTAGCACTTTTTAAAACAGATGTTTTGCAATGAGTATTTCTTTTACAACTAGAGATATTTTTTAACGTAAGATAATTTTTTAAAAACATGAAACTATTGAGTGGTAGCAAGCAAAAAATACTGGATTATTTTTACCTTTGCCTTTTCATGCCTGGCTTCATCTGCTGTGAAAGCAGGTTGATGGGTTTAAGAACGTTATTATGCTGAATACTCTGCCTGATGGTTTCTACTAAAGTGCTTGTTGCTTGTTGTTCCTCTGACAGGAGAGATGATTTTTTTTCAGAATCTAGCAATAAGAACACAGTAAGTTTTATTTTCAATTATTATTACCACTTTTATCATTTTCTTTTTTTTAAGACAAGGTCTCACTGTGTCCCCCAAGCTGGAGTGCAGTGGCCTCGTTCATGGCTCACTGCAACCCTCACCTCCCAGGCTGAAGTGAACCTCCCACCTCAACCTCCCAAATAGATGGGACTACAGGTGTATGCCACCATGCCCAGATAATTTTTGTATTTTTTGTGAGAGATAGGGTCTCAAAGTGTTGCCCAGTTTGGTCTCAAACTCCTAGGCTCAAGCAATCTGCCTCCCAAAGTGCTGGGATTATGGGCGTGAGCCACCATGCCTGGTCCCAATTATTTAAAAAGTTGTTTTTTTTCTGCAGAGTTATGGCATTTTCTCTTTGCTTATCCAATATCACCTCCCTGCCACTAGTAAAATTACGTGGCAATGTACCCAACTAAAAAATATTTTTCCTGCTCCCTTCAAACAGGCAGACCTGTCATTCTGCCTTTCTCTTCCAATATATGGTGGCTTACTGCCTGAGGCTAAGATGTGATAGATTGTACTCCAGCAGCCATCTTATGACCATGAAGCAATCTTTACTGACAGTGAAGCAGATATAACAGAAGGAACCTGGGTCCCTGATGACACAGGAGTTGCCTAGCAGTACTAAACTGTCTAGTATATAACTTCTTTCTTTTTCAAAAATGTATTTACTTATTTATTTTTTGGAGACAGGATCTCATTCTGTTGCCCAGGTTGGAGCGCAGTGGCTGATCATTATAACCTTCAACTCCTGGGCTCAAGCAATCCTCCCCGCTCAGCCTCCCAAATAGCTAGGACTACAGGCATGCACCACCACAGTCAGCTGTAGAGACAGAGTCTTGTTATATTGTCCAGGCTAGTCTCAAACTCCTGGCCTCAAGCAGTCCTCCTGCCTCAGCCTCCAAAATCACTGGAATTGCAAGCATGAGCCAACATGTCTGGCCTTATTTTTAATTGATAAATAGAAACTGTATTTACTTATGGTGTACAACATGATGTAATTCATAACTTCTTTCTAGACAGTGTTTCACTGTCAGCCAGGCTGGAGTGCAGTGTGGTGCAATCATAGCTCACTGCAGCCTCGACCTCCTGGGCTCAAGCAATCCTCCAGCATCAGCCTCAAGTAGCTGACACTATGGGTGCATGCCACCACACTTAGCTAATTTTTTATTTTTATTTTTTGTAGAGATGGGATCCCACTATGCCCAGGCTGGTCTCAAACTCCTGTTCCCAAGTGATCCTCCACCTTGGCCTCCAAAAGACCTAGCCTGATTCACTTAGCCTAATAACTTTATATGAGAGAATAATCTTTACAACCATTTAAGCTTCTGTCATTTTCTATTACATATAGTAAAGTCTAGTGCTAATTAGAAGAAAAGTAATTTGGCCAGGTGCAGTGGCTCATGCTTATAATCCCAACACTTTGGGAGGCTGAGGTGGACGGATCACCTGAGATTGGGAGTTTAAGACCAGCCTGACCAACATGGAGAAATCCCATCTCTACTAAAAATACAAAATTAGCTGGGTGTGGTGGCACATGCCTGTAATCCCAGCTACTGAGGAGGCTAAGACAGAAGAATCTCTTGAACCCGGGTGGCGGAGGTTGCAGTGAGCTGAGATTGAACCAGTGCACTCCAGCCTGGACAACAGAAGCAAAACTCTATCTCAAAAAAAAAATAAAATAGCAATTCTAAAACTATTAAGAATTTTTTTTTTTTTTTGAGATGGAGTCTCCAGGCTGGGGTACAGTGGTGGAATCACAGCTCACTGCTGCATAGAATTCCTAGACTCAAGTGCTGGGATTACAGGTGTGAGCCACCACACCCAGCCACATTTTCCTTTTTTTTTTTGAGATGGAATCTCACTGCGATGCCCAGGCTGGAGTGCAATGGTGGATCTTGGCTCACTGCAACCTCTGCTTTCTGAATTCAAGTGATTCTCCTGCCTCAGCCTCTCGAGTAGCTAGGATTACAAGCATGCACCGCATGCCTGGCTAATTTTTTAAAAAATATTTTTAGTTGAGACAGGGTTTCACCATATTGGCTAAGCTGATCTTGAACTCCTGACCTCAAGTGATCCACCTGCCTTGGCCTCCCAAAGTGCTGGGATTACAGGCATTAGCCACTGCGCCAGGCCTCTATTTTCCTTTTTTTAAATATAAAGTTACATTTCACTTCATACTAATATGACTGAACTTTTAAAATATGTTTATATTACAGACTGAATTGTGTCACCCCCAAATTCCTATGTTGAGGCCCTAATTAGCAATGTGACTCTATTTGGAGATGAGGCCTTTAAAGAAATAATTAAGATTACATGAGGACATAAGAGTGGGGACCTAATCTAATATGGCTGGTGTCTTTATAAGAAAAGGAAACACCAGGGATGTGCGCATGTGCATGCATGCAAACACAGAGAGAAAAGGTTACATGGGCATACAGCAAGAAGGTAGCCATCCACAAGCCAGAGAGAGGCCTAGAAGAAACCAAACCTGCTGATCCCTTCTAGATTTTACATTTCCAGCCTCCAGGGAACTGTGAAAAAATAACTTCCTGTTGTTAAAGCCACCCAGTCTGTAGTATTTTATTATGGCAGCCCTAGCAAACTAACACAGTTTGAAAGCCACTTAATGTTTTTCCCATTAATTACCTATATTAATATTATTTGCTCATTTATCTACTGAATTGTATTTTTCTTATTGACTCATAAGGCTTCTGAATACATGAATAATAACCCTTTAAACCCCTTGTAAAAATATATTCTAAATATAAAAGATTAAAAATGAAGCCAGAACCTTTAAAACCAGTCAGTATCCATCAATACAACTGAACTTAGGATC
>NW_016107582.1:2871090-2899708 GCF_001604975.1 Cebus imitator
GGCTCACCGCAACCTCCGCCTCCTGGGTTTAGGCAATTCTCCTGCCTCAGCCTCCCGAGTCGCTGGGACTACAGGCACGCACCATCATGCCCAGCTAATTTTTTGTATTTTTTTAGTAGAGACGAGGTTTCACCTTGTTGACCAGGATGGTCTCGATCTCTTGACCTCGTGATCCACCCGCCTCGGCCTCCCAAAGTGCTAGGATTACAGGCGTGAGCCACCGCGCCCGGCCTGAACTTAGGATCTTATACCAATAAATCTAAATTACTCTTCTGCTACATAGAATTTAATCTCAAAATACCCAACCAAACTCTTACTTGATAAAAAAAAATCACCAAAAAAAATTACTCAACTCAGTTGAGACCAGTCACAGTTAAAAACGGGTCAGTACAATAGCAAATCACTTATTCATTTTCGTGTGTACTTTTTTTATAATTTCAAATTATTTTGAATTAATTAAAAATTTTAAAATAAAAGTAAAATAATTTGCTTTTCTCTATTTAACTCTAGGGAAATTTAGCTTAATTCTGTTCCTTTTTTCCCCCCAGCAGCCCATTATTTATCATGGAACAATATCCTACAACATGAACGGACTGTGCCACAATTTGCTTATCCAGTCATCTATGGATGCATGCTTCAGTTGTTTCCGTTTTGAGTATTTTTCTTTTTTCCGTTTTGAGTATTTTATGTCTTTAATTCTTTGTTTTGTTTTGTTTGAGACACAGTCTTCCTCTGACACCCAGGCTGGAGTGCAGCCTGTAGTGACCTCGGCTCACTACAACCTCCGCTGCCCGGGTTCAAGCAATTCTCGTGCCTCAGCCTCCAGAGTAGCTGGTACTACAGGTGCCCGCCACCACACCTAGCTAAGTTTTGTATTTTTAGTAGAGACAGAGTTTCCCCATGTTGGCCAGGCTGGTCTCCAACTCCTGGCCTCAAGTGACCCACCCACCTGGGCCTCCAAAAGTGATGGCATTACAGGTGTGAGCCACCACTCCCGGCTGTTATGTCTTTAATTCTATTTTACTTACTAAAATTCCTCCATGAGACATACAGAGGTTCTCTTGGTTCCTGGTGAAGGTTGATATTATCCCATAACAGCTGAATATATACAAGTTTGCTATCCTGGGACAGAGATGACAGAGGAAGCTAAAAGAGATCAAAAGAAAATATTAGTATCCCAAGAATAACAATTACCAGTGAATCTAGTGAAGCTTGGTTATATACACAGATTGAGTCCTTTTAAAATTCTGGACCTAAAATTCAGAGACAAAATTTTAATTTTTATTAATGTCTGATTACAAATGTTATTATTATTTTTTGAAGTAAAGGTTTCTTGGTGTAACTTTCTTTTTTTTTTGAGACGGAGTTTCGCTCTTGTTACCCAGGCTGGAGTGCAATGGCACGATCTCAGCTCACCGCAACCTCCGCCTCCTGGGTTCAGGCAATTCTCCTGCCTCAGCCTCCTGAGTAGCTGGGATTACAGGCACGTGCCACCAGGCCCAGCTGATTTTTTGTATTTTTAGTAGAGACGGGGTTTCACCATGTTGACCAGGATGGTCTCGATCTCTTGACCTCGTGATCCACGTGCCTCGGCCTCCCAAAGTGCTGGGATTACAGGTGTGAGCCACCGCGCCCGGCCTCTTGGTGTAACTTTTAAAGAATGGGAGACAATTTGCTAACTCGGACAACAGTTACAGAAAGATTAATCACGATTACAGCAAATTTTAAGGTCAAAGAGCAAGAGTTTCTACTACCTTACCAAATAATTTTGTTTTGTCTACTATTACTTAAAATAAATGAGTCAAACTAGAGTTTATAGTACTTCAAGGAAAGAATTTATTTTATACCAGGTGTATGTTTGGGGTCTGACTGTCCATCAATATTCAACATTATAAAATAGGCCGGGCGCGGTAGCTCACACCTGTAATCCCAGCACTTTGGGAGGCCGAGGCAGGTGGATCACCTGAGGTCAAGAGTTTGAGACCAGCCTGGCCAACATGGTGAAACTCCATATCTACCAAAAATATAAAAATTAGCCAGGCGTGGTGGTAGATGCCTGTAATCCCAACTACTCAGGAGGCTGAAGCAGGAGAATTGCTTGAATCTGGGAAGTGGAGATGGCAGTGAGCTAAGATCACACCACTGTATGCCAGCCTGGGTGACAGTGGGAATCCGTCTCAAAAAAGAAATAAACAAAAAAACTATAAAATAAAGCATTCTAGGAGCTCACTGTCTCTAATGGAATCAGGATCCCAGTATAAGTAGAATAGGGGCTTATAAATCAAACAGCCAGATTGTGACTTTGGCTCTCCGCTCCATCACCTATTAGGTATGTCACCTTACAGAAATTACTAAATTACTCTAACTTTTAATTATAACATCTCAAAAATATGGATAATATGAGTCCTTTCAAATAAGTACTCATATTATTTCATTTGAATTTTTAAATTGCTCTGAGAATTGCAGCTGGGAATAGAACAGTTAAGAATAACAGCTACCAGCCCAGCACAGTGGCTCACACCTATAATCCCAGCAATTTGGGAGGCTGAGGCGGGTGGACCACCTGAGGTCAGGAGTTCGAGATCAGCCTGGCCAACATAGTGAAACCCTGTCTCTACTAAAAATACAAAAATTAGCCAGGTGTGGTTGTGGGTGCCTATAATCCCAGCTACTCAGGAGGCTGAGGCAGGAGAATCACTTGAACCCGGGAAAAGGAGGTTGCAGTGAGCCAAGATCGTACCATTGCACTCCAGCCTGGGCAAAAAGAAGAAGTAGAAAAAAAAGAATAAAAGCTACCTTTTCTAGCTACCCTTGTAGATAGATACGACCTAATAACTGAATTCAGGCCAAGAAAATATATGTGGAAATATTATCTACAACTCCAGGAGCTGTCCCTTAAGAAAGAAGACATACTCTCCCCTCCATCCATTTTTCTCCTAACTGCTGGATAAAAAGTGGATGTGATAGTTTGGAGGGAATCAGCCATCCTGGACCAGAAGCACAACTTGGAAATGAGGGTTATGCATAGCTAAGCAAAAATATAGACAGATTTTAGGCTTCTAACACTTTACAATTCCAGGACTGCTTAACCAAACTTTTAAGTGAGAGAGAAATAAACTTGTCTTATTAAGCTACTGTTGTTGTATACTTTCAGGAGCTTGAAGTTAAGTCTCATCTACCCAATACTAATGTAATGTAAGTATAAAAGTTGGCACCCTACCTGTACACCTTCATTACAATGTTCAGATGTGAGGATAAGTCCTGGCAAGTTACTAGGAAGGTCCAAACGTCTGAAATACCAAACGAGGTTCCAGAAAATGATTGGATGTTGATTGATGAAAGAAGATGTATGAATCACCTGATCACCCTCATTTTCTAGCAAAGACTCAAGTTCTTTGCGAAGCACTAGAGGACTCAAGTAGGGCACAGAAACAGGGAGAGGATTGGGCCTTTTTCCTAAAGGATCCTTCAAAAAAATACAAAAAGAAATTAATATTATCTGTTTAAATCTGCATGCTCAAGAGTACTTCTCAATGAGATAATGCCTCTCTATTCTTTTTAAATCAGTTACTTCAGGATTATTGCTACCAGTTATTTCAGGACCATTGCTACATGCAGAATACCCTAATGAATGAAAACCTAAAAAAGAAAATACTTAAATACTGTTAAGTTAAATCATTACAAAAGAAAATTAATCAACAGGCTCTTTAAAACATACTCTCTATCACATTGAGAGCAATGGCCTGAATGTATTAGACTTTTTTTCAATTTTTATAAGAAATATTTGCATTTCAGATGATTTATAGTAATATGTGTATAAAAACTGTGTGATATTATCTTCCTCCTACAACTCTAAACTGATGGGCCAATCTTTCGTATTAACATTCTTTGTTGACTTAACTCACTTTTACAACTGATTGCAACAAAAACTGAAGGAATTAAAGAAATAGTATTTTAAAAATTCAAATGAAATAAGAAACGAAAAAAAAACCTAACCTAGACTTTTTGAGTTATGCATATTATAATCAGGATAAAATGTTTAAAACTCTCTCATTAACAGTGAGTCCCCCTCATGCCTACACTGTGGTCTCCAAAATCATTTCCCTCTAAATTGACCCACAGTTTCTTAGAGAAACGACTGATTCTAGGTCTGGGTAAGAATATATATAACATAAGCATGAAACATCTTGTTATATAAGAAAGCAAGAAAGCTTTTTAAAGATTACAAAAAAACTACTAGAGTTGTGTCAAAAGGACTAATAAGTTAACTTGTAGAGGCTTCTAGCTGACCAAAGAGAATAATATAAGAACCAACAAGGATAAAAACAGCAATAGATTTAAGGATAAATGTTTAAGGCACGGTGGTATGTGCCTGTACTTCCAGTTACTAGGGAGGCTGAAGCAGGGGAAGTTTCTGTTTATAAGGTATTCCTTACTATAAAAAAGAAATGACAGAATTAGACTATTATCATTTTATAGCTCCTAATAAATTATTTTATCTAGTTATTAAGGCATTAATAGCTACTAATGTTTGTGTCTCCTGATGCGAGGAACATATCACCACTGATGAAATTGTCTTATAAAAATAAACAAGCAAATGAACAATAAAACAAAACCCCCAAATCTGATCGAGGTTCTGGATACAAATCCAACTTTTATCATTGCAATCAGCAAAATCTGGATTATAGGAAACTATACTCTAACCAGTTTTACCAACAAATAAATTGCAAAGGGAAAAAAGAATCTACAGATTCAAAAAGACTAAAAACCATACCAACCAACTGTAATAAATGGACTTTATTTGATGCTGATTCCTCAAGCTACAAACCACACATATACACACACATATGCATTTGACATTTTTGAGACAATCAGAAATTTGAACTGACTAAATAACTTGATAATATTATTTGGGAGTTTTTTTGTATGATAGAAGCAGTGTAGTTACATTTTCCTAAAGTCATCATTTAGGTACACATACTGAAATATTTACTAACAGAATTGTGATGTTTGAAATTTGCTTCAAAATAATCTCAAAAAAAAAGAGAACTGAATGAGAGTATACATAAAAGAAGAATGGCTATACACTGAAAATTATCCAAGCTAGATGATGGGTCAAGGGACTTATTATATTGTTTCTTTTTGTACATATTCGAAATTCTCCACAATAAAGCTATTTGTTTACGGAAAAATCCTAATCTATCACTTTTCATGTAATTTTAAAAAGTCTACTACAGAAGAGTTTATAACATTCTACTATATACTTAGATGTGTATGCAGTAAAATTACAATGTTGTTACATACCACAACTTCCTGCAGACTGTTTGGAAGACTAACTGTTGAAATGCCATGAAACGGTCGCTGGGTAAAGTCAATATTCTGCAAGGGGCCTCCAACACTGTGACTTCGAGTCAAAGATACATTTCGCTTTGATAAACTATTAGGCACAGATGAAATTTTCATAGTTTGGACATCTCCACTGGCTCTCTTTATTTCATCACTTTAAAAAAAATGTAGAAGAAATGCTATGTTCATGTTGAAAAACAGTCTAAATCTGTAGAGCTAGAGTATTTTCTGCAATGGACCACGAGCCTACTAAATATATCTAAGAAGAATTCAGTGCCACCTTGTAAGAACTGCATTTTCTTCAGGCAGTTTTGTATAACTGGTCAGAAAAACAAGATGGTGTAGACAGTTCTGGTGAGGGGTGGGAAGATGACATATTGTACATATACAGGTATTACTTTAAAAAGACAAGTACCCATTCAGTTGCTTTACTCAAATATTATTTCATCTTTATTAAACAAAATTACCTAGAAGTATGCTACATGCAAATAAGTATGTAAAGACACTGACAAGTATTTAATCTCTACTGGGCTGTGATCCACCTAAGGAGAGAGTCCCAATCATATTTACTTTTTTATTTTTAGAGCTTAGCATAATGTTTAGCATACAATAGAGTCTCAATAAATGTTTGATTCAATTAGTAGTTAAAGGTCAAGTGTACATTTCACAGAAAATAGTATTTCTCCTCTGAAAATTGGCAATGACTACATTAAAGGGGAATATTTTACTGTTGAGAAGTTTATTTTGCAAAAGACTACTATAAAATATTAAACTCAGTTCAAAAATGGTTTATCATCAGATTCATTCATTAGTTCTTTAAACACTACATGGTAATAAAAAGTTAGGATGTACTTTTAAATGCTAGAAACTTATGCTCACATGAGTCACGTTGTCTTTAGAGACAGAATTTTTACAAGGGTACCCCATTTCTTATTATATAAAGAAGTCTCTGTACTCTTTGATACCTTGGTTCAACTGCAGAGCCTGTTTCTTCAGTTATGGTCTGGTTATGTTTTGGTAAATCCATAAAGTTGATCAAGTCAGGTTCTGCTAAACTGGATACAGGTTTGTGCTCCAAGGATTCATTTGCCAGTGGAATGCTTCCACTTTGTAAACTGTCACCAGAAGTACTTGGTTTCAGGAAAAAGCTACACATGGAAAAGCGGGGGGAAAGAGCCTTTAACAATCCTCTAGTCTTCTAAATTCTATCATATTTAGAATCATTTTATGGATAAAGGAATCATTAATAAAATTATATATATTCCAGAAGGAAAATGCTGCCCATTTCAAACACACACACAAACTCTCTCTCTCTCTCACATTCCTGTTATCTTCCCCTCCTATGGTAAACCTTTCAAATAAAAGGCTGGAAGTAGTCCAATAAAAGATTTTTCCATTTTTGAGAACCACTAAAGAAAACTAGGAAGGAAGAGGGGAAGCAAAATATTTTATTCATTTCCTGACTTAAAAAAAAAAAAAGTAAAGAGCTGCAGCAGCAGCATTTTAAGATATATTCATCTATATTGCTTATAATGCCCCTTTTTATCACTTATAAATCTCCATCTTGTTTCTAGTCATTTCTTCTCTGTTCATTGTTTTATTTCCATCTTATCTCTCTCCTTCTCTTTTTGGGTGGAGACTCAGGGAGGGAAGGGCCTTGCAAGGAACATTCGAGAATTTTCTGAGGTAATGGTAATGTTTTCTAAGGGTTTAATTTTTGCACAAATGCATGCATTTATTCTTCAAATGGAATGTTTTAAGATTTGTACATTTTGCTGTGTAACAATTTATCTCAAAAGAAAGAAATCTGTCAATAAATAATGAGCTCTAGTTAATGATATGCATACCAAAGTCTTTGGGGGAGAAATGTATTAATATCTCTATCTTACCTTCAAATGAGTAAAAATTTAAGACAGATTGGTGGAGAGACAGACAGGTGATAGACTAAGTATAGTAAAGTGTAAATTGAAGGACGTAGGGGTAGAGATATTTGGGTGTTCATTGAAGAAAACTTTTAGGCCGGGCGCCGTGGCTCAAGCCTGTAATCCCAGCACTTTGGGAGGCCGAGGCGGGTGGATCACGAGGTCAAGAGATCAAGACCATCCTGGTCAACATGGTGAAACCCTGTCTCTACTAAAAATACAAAAATAAGCTGGGCATGGTGGTGCGTGCCTGTAATCCCAGCTACTCAGGAGGCTGAGGCAGGAGAATTGCCTGAACCCAGGAGGCGGAGGTTGCGGTGAGCCGAGATCGCGCCATTGCACTCCAGCCTGGGTAACAAGAGCGAAACTCCGTCTCCAAAAAAAAAAAAAAAAAAGAAAAAAACTTTTAAACTTTGTTGTAAGCTTGAAATTTTCTATAACAACATATTCAGGGGACAGACTTAATAATGCTCCTTTATACCCAATTTGAAAAATATAAAATAAAATGCTTGTCACAATAGCTTAAAAACACAATTAACTCAACAAAAAAGGATAGGACTTACAGAGAATAATTTAAACCTGTGTTAAAGGACATAAAAGAAGATCTGAAAAAAAAAAAATACAGAGATATACCAGGCTCATAGATAAGACAATAATATTAGAAAAGTCCATTTTTCCCACGTTAATCTATAAATCTAATGCAATCTCAAGGAAAACTCTAGTTGTGTGTATGTCTGTGTTTGTGTATTTTTTGAAGACCTCAAACAATCTAAGAATTCATAGGAAAGAGTAAGCACACAAAATATAATAACAATAAAATCCTAGAGCAGGAACTCAACCTACTAACCAGATATAACACAAAGACCAACCGACAAAAAAAATATGGCATTAAGAAAAACAGCAAGAAAATACAGAACGAAATGAGGTATACATGGGAACTGAAATATGATAAAGGTGACACCACATATCAGTGAGAAAAGGATCGGTTATTTAGTAGATAATATTGGGATAACTGGATTTTTATATGGAAGAAAAATAAAAGCTGGATCTCTACCATCATATATAAAAAGTAAAATCCAGATATATTAAAGACCTAAATATCAAAAGTAAAATATAAGCAGAAATGTTCAAGGAGAAAACTTTCACATTCTAGGTATAGGGAATAACTTTTAAAGCAAGATTCCAAAAGTACAAATTGCAAGGTAAAAAATTAATGGATAATGAAATCAAAATCAATGCTTTCTCTTCAAAATATTAGTATCAATAATATTCAAGTCAAATCAACAGGAAAAAGAAACAAATAGAAAAATAGGCAATGAATATAAGGAGGCAATTCACAGAAAATGCTAGAATAGGCCAGGTGCAGTAGCTAAAGCCTGTAATCTCAGCACTTTGGGAGGCCAAGGTGTGGGGTGATCACCTAAGGTCAGGAGTTCGAGACCAGCCTGGCTAACATGGCGAAACCCTGTCTCTACTAAAAATACAAAAATTAGCTGGGCGTGGAGGACACCTGTAATCCCACCTACTCAGAAGCCTGAGTCAGGAGAATTGCTTCAACCCAGGAGGCAGAAGTTGCAGTAAGCCGATATTGCGCCATTACACTCCAGCCTGGGCAACATGAGTGAAACTCTGTCTCCAAAAAAAAAATTCTAGAATAACAAAATAATTAAGAGACACTCAAATCTGTCAGTATTCAAACTGCCAAAATTTAAAAAGTGATAATACCAAATGCTGGTAAGGCCATATAGAAATGAGAATTTCTGGGAGGCCGAGGCGGGCAGATCATGAGGTCAAGAGATCGAGGCCATCCTGGCCAACATGGTGAAACCCCATCCCTACTACAAATACAAAAATAAGCTGGGCGTGGTGGCACATGCCTGTAGTCAGTTCCAGCTACTTGGGAGGCTGAGGTAGGAGAATTGCTTGAACCCAGGAGGCGGAGGTTGCACTGAGCCAAAATCATGCCACTGCACTCTAGCCTGGCAACAGAGTAAGACTCCATCTCCAAAAAAAAAAAGAAAAGAAAAGATAAAGAATGAGAATTCTTGAGTACTACTTCTTGTGGGAGTGTAGCCATCTGGGAAGCAATATTTTGTGTTTACTAAAATCATGTATAAAAATGATCTCACTCCAAGGATTATTTCTGAGAGAAACTACTTCACAAGTCCAAAAGGGGATACGTATTGTGCAGTGCACTGCATTACCACAGTGACGTTTGTTGTAATAGAGAACTGATAGCAATTGAAGTATCTAACACTAGAATAATGGATAACTACAAAGACATATTAAGTTACTGTAGGAGAACAGGCATAAACCAGATATACACATAGTAACTCAGATTTTAAACTGAGTAATAAAAATAAATAAATTGAGATATATATCACACTTAGCAGAGTCAGTGTCTTTGTAGAATAAGTGAATGAGGATGGGAATGGGGAAAGGAGAATAAATACAAGAAGGCCCTTGCACAGGCCAAAGATGATAGTGTGTCAGGAATTAAACAGTATGATTTGACTTACCCCCATGCCTGAAGCTAAAAGAAAAACAGAGAAGAAACACCTCTACAATTAAATGTTTTTGTTTGTTTGTTTTTGAGATGGAGTCTCACTCTGTAGCCCAGGCTAGAGTGCAGTGGCATGATCTCAGCTCACTGCAACCTCCACCTCCTGGGTTCAAACCATTCTCTTACCTCAGTCTCCTGAGTACCTGAGACTACAGGCATGTGCCACCATGTCTGGCTAACCTTTTTTGTACTTTTTGTAGAAATGGGGATTTGCCATGTTGCCCAGGCTGATCTTAAACTCCTGACATCAAGTGATCCACCTGCCTTGCCCTCCCAAAGTATTGGGATTGCAGGTGTGCGCCATCGCACCAGGTCTAAATGTACTTTTTTTTTTTTTTGGAGACAGAATCTCGCTCTGTCGCCCAAGCTGGAGTACAGTGGCGCAATCTCGGCTCACTGCAACCTCCACCTCCCAGGTTCAAGCAATTCTCCTGGCACAGCCTCCTGAGTAGCTGGGACTACAGGCGCACGCCACCACACCTGGCTAATTTTTTTGTATTTTAGTAGAGACGGGGTTTCACCATGTTGCCCAGGCTGGTCTCAAACTCCTGAGCTCTGACAATCTCACTGCCTTGGCCTCCCAAAGTGCTACGATCACAGGCGTGAGCCACTGTACCCAGCAATGTATTTTTTTTAAAGCAGCTAAAGACAGAAAATAATAAAAAGTTCAATTTGTTCCATAAAACAAACAGTATAATCCCTTAGGTCAGCATAGTGTTACCAAACTCTCAATTATTGAATGTCTGATTATAGATCAGCTAGTCTCCTTTCTATTGCCTAGAATTTGGTAATTTCACTGCACAGAACACTGCCAGGAAGTGCAAGTGATAAGAGAAGAGTTGAAGCCTTTTCTTCCCCCTTTGCTTCTTTTAAATTACATGCTCAAAGCAGTTTCAAACTCCTGGGTTCATGCAATCCTCCTGTCTCAGCCTTTCTAGTAGCTGCAACCACAGGTGCAGACTCCCATGCCCAGCCAATTAAAAAAAATTTTTTTGTAGACACAGGGTCTTGCCATGTTGCCCAGGCTGGTCTTAAACTCCTGACCTCAAGAAATCATCCCACCTGGGCCTCCCAAAATGTTGAGATTACAGGCATCAGCCATGGCACCTGGCTGATAATCCTACTTTAAATAAAATGGAAAAGTAGGCTCCCACATTACTAGTATTCGTACTCAAATACTGAAAGCGAAGGAAAGATAGGAAGGCAGACCTGGAGCATACCATGAATATTTCACTCTTCTCCCAGAACTCATTTCTTTTGGGGGTGCTTATTTCTTGAGGGAGCTTTTATAATACTAACCTTGCAGAACCTCTCAAATCTTTGAATTCTATATTGAGAAGAGGCAAGAAATTGCTTTTGCAGAATGGACAAGTTGTATTCAAATTTGAATCATCTGCTGTCCATCCAGCCATAATTTCTTCATCATAGACTAAAGCTCCACAAGTGGTACACTGTGAACAACTGGACATCAAAACCTAAAAACAGAAAAATGCAGACACTGAGAACCTCTAATAAAAATTAATCTTAACAGGAATTTTCTTGAGATAATGGGATTTTATTTATTCCATTTATCAAATTTGGAATTTTTAACAGTTCTATTATTTCACAGGTAAACTACCAGTTCATTATTTTAAATAGGACATCAAACAAATTCAACAAAATGACTTACTTTATTATATATACTGTCCCCAAGGGTATAATAGAATCCTGTTAAATGCCAATCTGAAATAAAAATATGCTTACAGCTACTTTATCATGAACTGAATATAGAACTTTTACCTCCATTGCACAATTCTGATAGATGCTAGACATGCTGGTATTTTGAGAAGAACCATGATCTGATTTTTCAAGGTCTTGTCCTTTCATACCTCTTGGAAATGGAACTTCACCTACAAAGGAATAAACATCATAAAACCTTACACAAGGAATGACCCTGTTTTTTGAAAATGTATGCCAAAGTATTTAGGGGAGACATATCATAAAGTCTGCAAACGTTTTTCAATTGGCTCAATATAAAAATGTATGCATACATAAAGTTAACAATACTTAATTAAATCTAGTTGGAAAATACATGATCGTTCATTATGCAATTCTTTCAACTTTCAGGACATTTGAATTTTTTTTTTTTTTTTTTTTTGAGATGGAGTCTTGCTCTGTCACCCAGGCTGGAGTACAAATGGCATGATCTCGACTCACTGCAACCTCTGCCTCCCAGGTTCAAGCGATTCTCCTGCCTCAGCCTCCCAAGTAGCTGGGATTACAGGTGCACGCTGCCACAGCTAGCCAATTTTTTTTGTATTTTAGTAGTGACAGGGTTTCAATGTGTTGCCCAGGTTGGTCTCGAACTCCTGAGCCCAGGCAATCTATGCGCCTCGGCCTTCCAAAGTGCTAGAATTACAGGTGTGAGCCACCGCACCCGGCCCAGACATTTGAAATTTTTATAATAAAAAGTCAAAGAAAAAGAAAAGAATTATAATTTTAAAAAGTAATATGGACGGCCGGGCGCGGTGGCTCACGCCTGTAATCCCAGCACTTTGGGAGGCCAAGGCGGGTGGATCATGAGGTCAAGAGATCGAGACCATCCTGGTCAACATGGTGAAACCCCATCTCTACTAAAACTACAAAAAATTAGCTGCGCATGGTGACGCGTGCCTGTAATCCCAGCTACTCAGGAGGCTGAGGCAGGAGAATTGCCTGAACCCAGGAGGCGGAGGTTGCGGTGAGCCGAGATTGCGCCATTGCACTCCAGCCTGGGTGACAAGAGCGAAACTCCGACTCAAAAAAAAAGAAAAAAGAAAAAAGAAAAAAAAAAAAGTAATATGGAGAAAGAAAATTCAATGACACAGCCTAGGGATTCTCAAACTCTTGTATATGTCTGATTCACCCAGAGAGAGCTGCTTAAAAAATACACATCCCAAGGCTCCACCTCACAAATTCAGTCTCAGAAGTTTTAGCGTGAGGCTTGGACATTTGCATATATTTTAAAACAATTTCCCCAGATTATTCTGATGCATGCCACAGTTTGAGAACTAACGATATAGCCCACAAATATATACAACCAAAAGCAAAGGCAGTAGGTGATCACAGTAGTTATAAATCATGCAAGATCAGAATAGATGGTAAGGCAGCTAGTATTAAAAATGTCTCAGTCATCTCAACAAATGGGGCTTGTTGGGGAGCAGGGAAGTTACAGGCATCTAAATTAAAGTAAGTGAAGACAGGCCAGGTTCTGTGGCTCACACCTGTAATCCCAGCACTTTGGGAGGCAGGGGCAGGCAGTCTGCTTGAGCCCAGGAGTTTGAGACCAGCCTGGGCAACATGACAAAATCCTGTCTCTTAAAAAAAAATTTTTTTAAATAAAAATAATTTTTTAAAAAAAGAAAGCAAAGACTATTATGAAGCAAACAAAGAAAGGAAAATCCTTCCCCATACCTGTTGGATAATGCAGTTTTCCTACATCTCCACTACTGCTGCTACTGCCAAGGCTTGTGTTGCTCTGGGTAAGTTCACTGGGGACCAACCCTGAGATACTTGTGTTAGGTGACATATTCTCCCCCAAAATATGGTCTTCGAGGCCAGCTGGAAAGCTGTAGTCTCTACTAGTTTCTTCCTTTAATTGAAAAAAATAAAATTCCACATACATAAATAATACCTTCTCCAATGGGAACATACTCACTCTACCCTTTTCAGAAAACTCTATAATCCTTAAACAAATTATCCCCCCATTTTTCAAAACCATGAATTGGAACTTCCCTTCCACACTCTAAGACACTCAAGCCATAAACAACAATACTTTAAGAAAGATCATGTTGTGCCTCAGGTGCATGTGGGAGGTCTGGGTGTGTCTCAATATTCAATTGTATAAAATAACAGTATTCTAGGGAGCTCACTGTCTCCAATGGAATTGAGGATCCCAGTGCAAGCAGAGTAGGGGCTTCTGAGTCAGCCAGCCAGGTTATGACCTTCTTCATCACTATTTATTAGGTATGTAACCTTACAGAAATTACTAAACTTCTCTAAATTTTAATTATGTAATCTGAAAATATGGATAATATGAGTTGTTTCAAATAAGGCTGTTGTGATCATTTCTGCTGGGAATATGAATGTTCAGAATAACAAATATCAATATTAGAGGCACAAAACATGAATAAAGTTTCAAACACTGTAGTTCTTAACTACATAAGTGATTGTTGAAGCTTTAGATGGAAAAACATTTCAATAATCAGGTTTTCTGCTGTAAAAATAAAAGATTTGTGTCTTCCTTGTTATAAAAATCATGTTAAATGATTTTTAAAAATTAAATACAGTTAAGTAAAACAAGGAAGAAAAAACATTTGACACCAACAGTCAGCGAATAAAATCAAAATCTTGATATATAGCCTTCTAGTCATTTAAAATATACATATAAAATCATATAATAAATCTTTACAAATTAGAATATTGTTAACTTGTACTTCTTATATAACTATTTTAGTGTCAGTAAATTTTCTTCTAATTATTTAAACCCCTGTGAACTCATTTGTTTTACTGATACACTATTACATACTTACTAACTCCCCTGTTGCTTAAACATTCAAAATGTTTCAAATATTATATAAATTACATTGGTAAATTCCTCTATTTTTATATATACCTCTAATTATTTCCTTAAACTCTGGATGAGTTATAAACATTTTATAGGCTTTTTATTCATTCTTTTATTTGTAAATATTTATTAAGTATATACTATTTGTCTTTTGCCAGGTATTGCTTACTGGTGCCAGGGCTACTACAACAATGAAAAGACAAGATCAGATCCACGGTGACTTGGAACTTACAGTGTCATATACTCCAAGTTCAAATAACCCTGTGGAATGTATTTTTATTTTTAACAGATAATTTTTTGGGGGGCGGGAGAGGGGAGATAAGGTCTCTGTCACCCAGGCTGGAATGCAGTGGTGTGACCTCCTATCACTGCAACCTCTGCCTCCTGGGCTCAAGCTATCCTCCCACCTCATCTTCCAGGGTAGCTGGCACTACAGGTGCATGCCACCATGCCCAGTTAATTTTTGTATTTGTAGTATAGATAGGGTTTTGCCATGTTGCCGAGGTTACTCTCAAACTCCTGGGCTCAAGCAATCTGCCCACCTCAACCTCCAAAAGGGCTGGGATTAGACGCATGACTCCTCATACCCAACTTCGATAAAATTTCAAAAATAAAATGAAGGCCGGGTGCATTGGCTCATGGCTGTAATATCAGCACTTTGGGAGACCTAGGAACACTTGAGCCCAGAAGTTCAAGACCAGCCTGGGCAACATGGCAAGACCCTATCTTTACAAAAAATAAAAAATTAGAAGGCATGGTGGAGCAATCAGGAGGCTGAGGCAGGAGGACTGCTTGAGCCCAGGAGGTCAAGGCTACAGTAAGCCATGTCTGTGCCACTGTACTCCAGCCTGGGTAACAAAGCAAGCCCCTATCTCAAAAAATAAAATAAAAATAAAATAAAATGATACACTTTTTTTTTTCCTCATAATGCCAGGTTAAGACACTTTGGAAGCTATTTTATTTTGCCTTCCCTTGACTGATTTGATAAGCTCTTTAAATACAAAATAGTTAATTTATAATGCCCAATACTACAATTTTAATTCAATTATTATTTTGCCTATAAAGTTTTCCTTCAAATGGTATAAAAGTCTTATTTGTCTAATTTCTTTTCCCATGTCTCTAATTCTGATTTAGACCTTTAATAACCTGAAATTGATTATCTTGAAAGTGTATGATATTTTAAGCTTTCATGCCATTTCACATTATTCTTTCAGATATACTCTTCTGACAATCTTCTTACAGCTTTAACCCCAAATGTCAAATGTATCCTTCAAATCCCAACTTACATATCACCTGCTTTGGTTTTTTTTCCTGGATAGCCCCCAACATGAACCTCTTTTCATATATTGCTCTTTGGTATCTTCTCCTGAGATACTGCTTCTACAGTAAGAGCCTGGACTCTGGAGCCAATCTCCCAGACTTCAAATCATAGTTCCACCATTCCCTAGTTATGTCATCTTGGGAAGCTAATTAGCCTCTCTGAATTTCATATATCATCTACAAAATCAGGATAACCATAGTATCATCCTCATGGAGTTGCTATGAAAATTAAATACCATGTTTGTATATATTCATATATAAAATAGACATATAGCTTATAACAGTACCTAGGACATACTGTTAAAAAATGACAGCAACATATAGATATCTGCCTTTTCTACTAAAGTACTCAAATATTATACAATTCTTTGCATACAAGGTGACATTTCCATTTTTTTCTGTAAAACAAGCAAAATTTGCCCACTTTCATTTTCATCAAAAGATCTAATGATTAACTACTCTATTTATAATGCTTTTTTAAGACAATTATGTTTATCATGTAGTATGAAATCTATGGATTAAGCTGCAGCTTGACTTCACATGTATTAAGGAGATTACATAGGTAAAAATTATTTTAAAAGTGATTGCTACACAAATATAATATGGCATTTTTATTAACTTCAAACGCTAATCATTAGAAGTTTCAAAAAAATAAACAATGTTTTAGTTTAGACTAGTCTATGGAATTATAAAGTAATCCTGATATTCTATTTCTACATTATCAACTTCTTTACATGTATGTTCAAGTTACTTCAAGAAAGAAACCAAATATGCATAATTTTAAAATATGAAAACCAAAGTTACCAGAACTCTATTAATAATCCCTCACATATTTTTAAAAAGATATACAGACACTCCAGTATCAGATAGACTATACAAAATATAAAAACCAAAGTTATCAGAAATCAGCCAGGAAAAGTGGCTCATGCCTATAATCCCAGCACTTTGGGAGGCCGATAAGGGTGGATCACCTGAGGTCAGGAGTTTAAGACCAGCCTGGCCAACATGGCAAAACTTTGTCTCTACCAAAAATACAAAAATTAGCCAGGCTTGGTGGCACAACCCTGTAGTCCCAGCTACTCAGGAGGGTGAGGCAGAAGAATCGCTCAAACCTAGGAGACAGAGGTTGCAAGGAAGCCAAGATCACGCCGCTGCACTCCAGCCTGGGCACAGAAATCTCTTAATAATAATACATATATTTCTAGAAAGATACTATAAACATTCCAATAGCAGATAGACTACACACATCAAGCTTTCTTACCTCATCATCTGAGTAGCTGTAGGCAGATGCAACAGCTACCCACATCTTACTGGCTACTGTCGCTGCTTGTTTCATGCCAGATTTTAGGACATCTATCTTGGGCCCTGAGAGTATATTATCCAGCTTTAATCCTGACAAAGAATTTACTACAGAACCCAGTGAGCCATGCGGTGAAGAACGCACTAGCGCTGACAAAGAAGTTGAACGTTCTTTATGAGTTCGAGAGGGAGTTTGCTGCTTGAAACGCCCAGCAAAAGTTTTAGACCTGGACACTGCAGGTGAGCTCTTTTCACTTTCAGGATTTTCCTGTGCTGGTGAACCGTGATCTAAAGGTAGGCTTGATCTCCTCTCTAGAGCATGAATAAATGTAGCAGTCATGCCAGACTCCCTGTTTTCCTCTCCGTGTAATTCCATACTAGAAGATTTACTACCTAGGGGGCTTTTTAGGTTCATATAGCTTTCTATTTCATCAGCCAGATTACGTGCAATAACTGGAGAAAATAACTTATCTTCAGAATCAGGAGTTTTTTCCCCTGTACATTCAGTGGCTAAAAGAGACAAAGGATCTAGTCCGGTTTCAACATCTTCCCTCTCAACCACCTTAGCAATACCATATAAACTACTTCTCTTATTCTTCAGATCTCTGGATCCTATTTTCAAGTCTGTGGACTGATTACTGGCACTATCACTGAGTAGACTCTCATACGTATCCTCTGTTGCAGTAGTTTTAGCTATGTCATCAACCACAGGCTCAAGGAGTTCTTGGCTTTCCTCAAGTATCTCTGGCACCACAGGTGATCTGTGCCCAGGATTCCAAGTGCTTTCAGACACACAAGTCCTACTATCAGGTAGGTGACAGCTAACATTCTCAAAGCTATGGGTTCTTGCGTTATGAAGTGGAGAAGTCTTAGGGCATGTCAATGCTGCTGTGAGAATCTTGGCATCTGCTCCCATCATGATAGCCATTTCACTTGAATTCAAATCCAGACTACTCTTCTTAAGCAACATTCCTGCTCGACTTTCAGAACTAAAACTACAACTCCTCTCAGGAAAATGCTTTTGTCTTTTTTCTGCTCTAACACCATTCTTCTTGAGATTAGTAGCTTCACCAAAGACTGCATCTTCTACTGGATCTTGAGTAGAAAACAGCACATTTGATATACTACCTAAAAGTGAAAGCAAAAATATTAACAATGAATCTCTATTTTCCAAGCTAACTTTTATTAAAATGTTCACTGTTTTCCTGATTACAAATGTGACATATACACAGAATAAAAGACCTAGAAAATTCAGAGGCTATAAAGAAGGTATTTTTTAAAAAGTACCCTGGAAAAGCTATTTAAACCATTTTAATGTATAACCTGTCTTTCATCCTGTATGTATATAAACACCCATTTAAAAAAACAAATCATGCAATATATGATAGATGGATATGTCTGTGTTGTTCACTAAAACACAGAAAAAGAAAGAATCTCTTACATCTTAGTTTTGTACCCATTCAACAAATACTTGCTAGGAATCTACTCTACAAAAAGCAAATTTGTAATTGTAGAGGAATTGTATATTTGCTATACTCACAGCCCTACTACTGTAAAGTAAAAGAATCTGGAATGGAATGCTTAGCGCTGGCAAATCTAAGAAAGCTGGCTGGGCGTGGTAGCTCATGCCTGTAATCACAGCACTTTGGGAGGCTGAGGCAGGCAAATCAGGAGGTAAGAAGTTTGAGACTGGCCTGGCCAACACGGTGAAACCCCGTCACTACTAAAAATACAAAAAATTAGCTGGGCCTGGTGGCAGGCACCTGTAATCCCAGCTACTCAGGAGGCTGAGACAGGAGAATCACTTGAACCCCGGAGGCAGAGGTTGCAGTAAGCTGAGATTATGCCACAGCACTCCAGCCTAGGCAACTGTGACGGTTTGAGGCTCTTGTCTCCACCAAAAAAAAAAAAAAAAAGGCTGATAAAATCTGAGTGGTTAAAAAATAATCCAGATATATCCACTTCTTCAACAAATATCTAAACACCTACTAATATCCACTATATGAGGTGCTAAGAATACAAAAGCAAATAAAACAGAAATAATCTCAGCCTTCACAGAAGTTGGTCTTATTTGATCAGGTAAAGCAAAAACATGCTAGTGGCCATAGAGGCTTCCCTCAGCTTTGGAAGAAGCAAGCAGACTTCTGCTCTTTGCTACCATGTAATTTGCTTCACTCCAAGACCAAAAGCTATTATTTCCTATTTGAATCATTATTAGAACTTAAGTCTACCTGTTACAGACTGAATGTTTGTGTCCCCCAAAATCCACATGTTGAAATCCTAATCCCCAATGAGACAGTTATTAGGAGACAGGGCCTTTGAAAGATAATTTGATCATGAAAGTGGAACCCTGATCAATGGGATTAGAGCCCTTCTAGAAGAAAACCCTGAGAGCTCTCTCCTTCTCTGCTGTGCGAGGATACAATAAGAAGCTAGCAGTCTGCAACCTGGAAGAGGGCCCTCTGCAGAACTCACCATGCTAACACCCTAATCCTGGACTTTACAGTCCCTAGAACTATAAGAAAAAAATTTTCTTCTTTCTTTTTTTGTTTTGTTTTGTTTTGTTTAAGTTAGGGTCAGGCCAGGCCCAGTGGCTCACACCTGTAATCCCGGCAATTTGGGAAGCTGAGGCAGGTGGATCACCTGAGCTCAGGAGCTCAAGATCAGCCTGGGCAAAATGGTGAAACCCTGTCTCCACAAAAAAAATAGAAAAATTAGCCAGGCGTGGTGCCACTCACCTGTAATCCCAGCTACTTGGGGGACTGAGGCAGGAGAATCCTCGATTGCTTGAGCCCAGGAAGTCGAGGCTGCAGTGAGACATGACTGTGCCACTATACTCCAGCCTAAGTGACACAGTGAGACCTGTCTCAAAAACTGTGTAGCAGCCTGAAAATTTCATATTTAGGATTCTCATTTGTGTTTACTTTCCTTTGTTTTCTTTTTATCAGTGCCTTTTACTGTAGTCACATCATATGTTGTGTTAAAAAGCATAATGTCTGGGAGCTTCAAGGAAGAAGGCTGTCTTAGATAAGATCTTTTAAACCTCAAGATTGATTTCAAGGTTCTTTTTAATCTTTCAAGTTAGTACTAATAATCATATTTATATCAATTAATCAGAATAAGCATTTAGAGATATTCTTTTTAAGCCTTAATGGGAATTAAACTAACCTATTTTACAACTCAAAATATGTACCTGCTTTAAAGGCTGTTCCCAATATTTGAGAAACAAATCTTTGCAAATATTACTGGTTTTTATAGTACTTCCAGGAATTTAACAGCATATTTTATTCAATTTAAAAAATATTCGCTATATTGACAAAAGTCCCATTATCCTTGCCCTTCATTCTTAACAGGAAAATAAGGTAAGTTAAAAGGGAAAGTAACACAAAAGTCCACAGACCATGTCCAGTTCAATATTCTTACAGGATTCTAAGCCTGTGATGAAGAAAACTCTTCACTCTATTTCCCCAGCATCTTTGCTATCAAGAGGTTAGGAAAATGGGATCTGCAATGTGTTTTTCAATTATTTTCTCAAAAAACCTCTAGCCCCATCTCTTGAGCACTACCCAAAAATGTAGTGAGTGAAACTTGGAGTCACAGTAAATACAAAGAGAAAAGACTTTAAGAACAAGGAGTGCTTTTATATTGGTTTAAGAATCTGAACTAATTTCTGTAAAGTCACACAATAGATACATTTTCAGACAAGAGAGTCAACTTTAGAAAAGTGAACTGTAGCCACCGCTAATGAACAGCAAAGGATGCAGGTCAATTTCATTGTCTTTTAAAATCATATACTTAGAGGTCAGGTGCAGTGGCTCACACCTGTAATCCCAGCACTCTGGAAAACTGAGGCGAGTAGATCAGGAGGTCAGGAATTCAAGACCAGCCTGGCCAGAATGGTGAAACCCTGTCTCTACTAAAAATACAAAAACTAGCCAGGCGTGGTGGCGGTGCCTGTAATCCCAGATACTTGGGAGGCTGAGGCAGAGAATTGCTTGAACCCGGGAGGTGGAGGCTGCAGTGAGCTGAGATCCCACCACTGCACTCCAGCCTGAGCAACGATTCCATCTCAAAAAAAAACCAAAAATCATATACTTATATGTGTGCCATAAGACTCTTGGAAGGCCTACAACATAAATGAAAGTAGAAAACCACTTTCATGGGAGTCATGCACGCAGAGTTATTTATTACAATCACAAATAAGAAGTGGCTTGGGGTACCTATAACAATGGCCAAAACTAAAGCCCCACTGGCATATCTGTGTAGAGGGGAAATGATGTGAATCTTTGTCTTCCACTTCCCTTCACTGATAGGAATTAGCCTGCCATTCATAAGCCCTCTGGGATTTGATCACATCACTGCCTCTCTGCTCATGATGCATACAGGAAGCCCTACAAGTACACTCTCTCATTATCCACAATGAGAAACAGTGGCCAAATGGAGAACAGTCACCACAACAGGAAAGGGTATTCCAAATAACAACTAAATATACCAAATACTCCTTTTAAAAGTCAAACACATTTAAGTAAAAATATTTCAATTTCTTTAGCCTATTTATAGAATTCGAAAGTCCCTTCTGGCTCTTTAGCATGTTCATTACAACTAGGTAAACAATTTAATGTCATTTAAGATACATATGTGTGTATAGAAGTATATTTTAAGTATTTAATAACCAAAATGTAAAGACTCACCAGTGCTACATTTCCTGCTGTTGATATCAAATATACCAGATGGAACTTTCACAATACTGCTGCCCCATGCAGGAGGTTCAGTAGGACTGTGAGGCTCTGGACTCGGTTGTGAATGTTTTGCCACAATAGCAGAGGCATCACACACCTCTGGAAAAAAATATTTGGATGTTATCCTTCCTACTTTTGCCAATATTAAACAGAAAGCATATATTGATTTTTATATAGTATGTGTGTTTTCTCCAATAGTGTGTCTATTTTACTTCAGACACAAAGTAAAATAGACTGTATCTGGTTTATTTTATGCCATAAATGCTGCCAGTATTAACTGAAATAAATGCTTTGTTTTAGTATTCAATAATCCTAACATGAATGTTCTTTAGTGAATCAATTAAGTCTCTCTGGCCTTCAGTTCTCCTTCTCATCACTTGGCCAGTAGGAATGGGGCTTGCTTCTCCATAATTCTGGAGTATAAAATAAGTAACATCAAAGAAAGTGCACTTTTCTGAAAGCGAAGAGGAAGAACATCTTATTCTATAAGCCAAAATATTCCTCTATATTTTCATAAAATGATTCCAACAAATTATCTCTACCTTAATGAGTCCTATAAAAACTGGGAAAACCACAGACTACTTTTAACCCATGAATGAAAACTATCCACCTATATATTTAAAGGACTGCTAGTGAAAGAGCATTTTAAAATTAAAAAGGGCACTAAAATAGAAGTTTTGATGACTCAAAATTTAGTCCTGGTTCTGTCAAAAGTAGCTATGTAATTCTGGCAAATGCCTCAATGGGTCATACTTTCCTGCAAAATTAATGGCTGACCTACAGAATCTCTAAAGGTCTCTTATGGCCAGGTGTGGTGGCCCACAACTGTAATCCCAGCACTCTGGGAGGCAGAGGCAGAAAGCACTCTTGAGCTCAGGAAGTCAAGAGTAGCCTGGGCAACATGGTGAGATCTTGTCTCTACAAAAAATTTAACAATTAGCCAGGCATGGTGGCATGCGCCTGTGGTCCCAGCTGACAGGGGGCTGAGGCAGGAAGGTCCTATGAGGCCAGGAGATCAGGGCTGCAGTAAGCCATGTCTCGCCACTGCACTCAACCTGGGCAACAGAGCAAGACCCTGTCTCTAAAAAAAAAACATAAAGAAAGAAATAAAGGTCTCTTAAACTTCAGAGACTACCGAAATCTACCTTATATAACAGTATGTAGCATCTTAAGAGCCGGACCTCACATTTGTGAAAATAATCATCAAAGCTATCAACTAAGATAAACTTTTAATTATTAATAATACAGGTATTATTCTAAGTAAAGTTCATAAATATCAGTATTTAACCTTCTGTTTGCATTTCTGTTTTAGTTATCAATTCTTTTGCTGCTTGTTCTTCAGGCACATGAATTTCTGCATCATCCTTTATAAGTTCATCCTTAGACCCATATCCTTGGTCAGACTGACCACCTGTTAAAAAGAATGCAGGCTTACACATAAATGTTTTCATATACTTATAATTCATATATAAAATATCAAAAGAAAATTCCACTGATCTACACAACTAAAGTTAGAGAAAAGGAAGACAAGAAAGCACACAAGGCACACAGAACATTTTAAAAATAATGATAAGCACCAAAGAACAGTAGAAACAGGAACATCAAAGACTAAACACATTTGGAAGCACTAAATCTTAATTTCTTCATCTGTAAATTAAAAAGATTTAGACAAGGTGTTTGGAAAAGTCTCTTTTGGAGAGTGTCTATAGAATGCTACCTTCTATGTAAGAATGAAAAATACATATATCTGCTTCCTTTTGCAAAAAGAAATGCAGGAAAAATAAACTAGAAAACAGTAAATATGGTTACCTACCAGGGTTGGGGGAAAATAAGATGAAATGAATAAAGAGGCAGAAAACTTCTCTATGTATGGCTATGGTATTGCTTTTATCTTTGCAGATGTAATATACTTCTGCATGTTAAAAAAAAATAAAATCAGTAAGATAAAGGGGGTACAACTGAATGCAAACAGAAACAAATGAAGCCAACTGTATATCACATGAATAACCACACTGAAAGGGCCAGGGGAGGACAAATTCAAGTAACTTTTGAACACATTATTTTGAATATTTACGCTAAGCCTATGAGTAATCATCAAATCCTGAACTGCCTAGTGGGTTTGTTTTTCACAGAGAAATGAGTGTGACAATTCTGAAATTATTTTTTATGTACAGTACACATCTTTTCTAGCTTAGGAAAAAAGTTTAGAAGGAGTAACACCATGGTAACAGTGAGCTGAAATCTTAGCTTCCAAAATCGAGTCCCCATAAAAAAGAACCAGGAATTCCTGAAGAAATGGCTGATTCTAGAGCTCAGATAGGGAAGGTACAAGATTGAGCTGGAACAGTCTGTTGTGCCAAAAAGGTAGTGTTCAGAAACATGATAGGAGAATATCTAATGGACATAAAAACCAGCTTACAGGAGTTCCCACTGGCCAACACAGGGATAGTTTGAAGATCAAATAAGGACAGTCATGAATTACACTTCAATGAATAAAATAGGAATCCAGGAATCCGTACTCATAATAAATAAGAAAAAAAGGAGAGAATGGAGAATTTTCTGTATACTAGAATATCATCTTCTAAAGGAGTGACAGAGTTGGCAAAATCACTACTTTTAGCCATCATAGTAATCACTGGTTCAGGCAAGCATCATCAATGGATACCAAATTTAAAAGAGAAAGTGTCATGAGAAAGGATATTAGCACATTGTCACAGAGTGTCCTTTCAAAAATAGCTTTTTATCTGAGAGGGAAAAAATATTATAGTAACTATCTACAGAGAAACCAGACAATAGTGAGACCAGGTGATCCAAATCAGTATCACCGATGATGGTCTGACAGACTGTGTGTGCCTGTAGGATGTGATAACCTGAGAAGGATTCAACATCATTTATGTAGCAAACCCATGGATGTATAATCTAATCACTAGGAAATAGCAGACATACCCAAATTAAAGAACATTTCACAAAATAATTAAAATGAATTCTGCAAAAAGGCCAAGGTCATAAACGATTTTTTTAAAGGCCAAGGAACTGTGCCAGGTTAAGGAAGACTAAAGAAAGGGAGTTAAATTACCACAAGGAACATTAGGACAAAGGACAAATTTGGAATATCAACTATAAAGTAGTATATCAATGTTTTCTTGAATTTGGTAACTAAAGTGTGGTTATATATAAGAGAAAACACCACTGAAACAGTAAGAGGTAAAAGGGCAAGATGTATGTACCCTGCACATATGATTTAGGAAAAAGAAATGGTATGTATATGCATAAAGAATGAAAATAACAAAGCAAATGTGGCAAACTAAAAAGCAGTGAATCTAGACAAAAGATACGAGAGTTTTCTGTATTATTCTTGCAACTTTTCTCTAAGTTTGAAATTATTTCAAATATTTTAAAAGTCTGCTTTGACTTTAAAGTTCTATCATTTAAAATCAAAACTAAGATCAGGCACTAGAGAAATCAGCATAAAGATGTCAATGTCAATAAAAGGCACATAAAATAACATACGAAGTACCTCCATTTTCCATCACTTATTACACTGCCACCCAGACTCTGGGTTTGCATTTTATAACAAAAGAATTAAATGTCTTTAAATAATATTACTTAGAATGACTAACTTCAGTCACATTTTTACTGGCTCCCTCAAAAAGTCTGGTAAAGCAATATTGTTCTATGCAATAAACACTAGGCTGGGACCTGGCTAGATTAAAACCAAACATGCCCCTAACAGCTAAATGACTCTATATCAGGTACCCAGTGGAAAGATTTCATAAGATAGTCCTTAATGAAATGAGCAACTTAAGCACCTGGGCTGAAGACTCCAAAAGCATCAAATGGCATCATGAGAAGTTCTACAGAGACACACCACCACTGAGAATTCAGTATGTGGAATTCAGTCATCTGAAATGCAGCTAAAATATATAAGGGGGACCTGAAGGTTCTCACCCAACTATTGAAGTCTTTATATCAATTACTCAGGATTATTAGGAGACTGGTATTTCCATTAAAGGAGTAAATTGCCTCTATGATGAGATAAACTTAAAAATCTGAAGGAATGGGGGAAGGTATTTATGTATTACTATTACTATTCCTGGAAAACTGGTTTCATAAGAAAAAAATTTTTTTGTTTTTTTATATATGAATCTCATGTCCTCTACAAGTATCAGCAAAAAATGCTAGAAGAAATAAAATAAGATAGCTTTAAAATAAATGTTTCATAAAAATTCTTATTTGTTAATATAATATACAAACATGACGGCAAACTGAGGAAGTTTATTACAAACAGAATTGTAATGTATAGCTTTATGTTGACTTTCAATTATTTACACATGCTCCTGTAATTACAGGAAGGTTGCTTTTAGCATAATAATTCAGTAGAACAGTTTTGGAAAGAAATAACCACACCACCTCAACAGCTGAAACAATTAATTCTTCAATGCTTTTAACACTATTTGTCACAATGATGCTACAAACCAACCTCAAAATAAGAATTTTAGCAAGGCCTAATATATCTTCAAATAAGATAAAAAATATGCTTTGCAAATGGACCATTAAAAAAGAAAGTTAGTTTGATATTTTCAATAGAGTCTATATATGATTACATTTATCTGAAGGAGAAAGGCAAGAAAATAAAAACTGTTTACCATTCATAACAATACTTAAAATACAATGAAAGTCTTTCCCCCACCCTTGCATGTCAGCAAAATTTAACCTAATAAATGGGAAATTACCTGATGTGGTTAACAGTCAAGGGTAGAATTAATGCACACGTGTATCCATAGCTTCACGTCATACAAGTCTGTCTGCACCCCACACCATGACAGCCAAGGACAAATGCAGCACCAAGAAACAGCACAGAGCAAAAAGCAAAGCAACAAAGAGCAGAGAAAAGGAAACTTCAGTCATTGAGACAAGTTCAGAAGCACAGGAATTAGACCCAGAATTCTTTTTTAAAGGAAGGCTTGAAATATTAAAAACAACCACAACAAAAAAAACAACACAAGAAGAAGGATGTGCAACACATATATATCTGCACGATGTGCTACTTTAACTATACTTATTTCTAACTTCAGAGGACAGGGGTTATTCCCATGGTTATGTACATAAAAGCAGCTTCAGTAGCTCTCAGATCTAAAAAAAACCGTAACTTAAAGAGAATGCTTTTCCTCATGGTGTGACTTCCTTCCTTTCCTTTTTAATATTCATAAAGTTTTAAGATATATTTTCTATTTAATTAAAAAAAGATTTGCAAGTTGTGTCACTAATTTTGAAGTTCCTTAGCTCACGATTCCTAATTATAGCATACATGTTCACAAATTAATGATGAACAAAAACAAAGAAGCATCATGCTAGAGCACTGTGCACAGAACTACCATACTAATTCTGTACTATAGGAAATAAAGAAAAGTGATCTGCAGACTTGTATTGCTTCTCTTCTACTTTTAAAGTACTAAAAGTAAAGTGCTCCTACTACTTTTAAAGTATTCATGTCACACAAATTCAAGAAGGGAAGAAGCTTTTTGAAAAAGGAAAGATTAAACATGAGAGTAAGTGAAGAGTTAGTAAAATCTGTATTTTAGTACCTGTGCTAGAGTGATTATCAATGGACTCAAGCCTGATTAAATCTCTGACGAAGACTGTGTGCTCCCCATTGTTAGCATCATTAGAACTATCCACGCTACCGTGGCTCACCGTGTCCCCATCACTTCCACCTGTGACATTCTGAGGAGCTAAAGATAAGGACAATAGCAGTTCAGTAACTCATGCATTGATAATCTCTTAAATTAAACATGAATGACCCACAGTTCAGTTATAGTCGCAGAACACTTTCTAAATTTCTAGAAAAAACAAAAACAATTTTGGACTAAGATAATCTGTCTTCAATTGTATATGGAAATGTCCACCACAATTTAAGTTTTCTACTTCACATAGCTAAAAATTCATATGCCTATAAAGCTCATGGTTCAGCAAGAAAGTATACTTCCAATCACATGTATTACCTGATATTGAGGAGACCTGTGATTTTTGCACAGTCTTTTTAAGTGGTTGCCTAAACTGTGCCAAGCCACGTACCACATTCCGTACCTTCGTCCATAAGAAGATACCACTGCGGGTACTGCTAGGCCACGGGCTCTCCAAAACTACCTAAAGGTAAAATAAGGGTAAAAATAATGTTCATTAGCAATATCTGATTTTAAAAACACATACATGCATATGTGTGTGTGTGTGTACACACACACACAAATACAGGTATTGATCGACTTACGACCTATGCAACTTACGACCATTCGACTTTACGACCACAATCGCTAGCCACGACTGCTCTGCGTAAGGCAGCGCAAACGTTGCCCAGCTGGGCGTACGACAGTGCGGACCAGCTTCTGGCAGCACTACCATCTCCATGTGCATATAGCCTACTCAACTTATGACCAAATCGTGTTACAACCGGTCTGTCGGAACCAATAGTGGTCGTAAGTCGAGCACTCGCTGTATAAAGTTATACTAGTCAAGAGGTATATGAAAAAATGCTAAACATTACTAAACATCAGAGAAACACAAATTAAGACTATAATGAAATATCACCTAATACTTGTTAGAATCATTATTGTCAAAAAAAAAAAAAAAAAGATGTTGATTAAGGATGTAAACAGCTGGGCATGTTGGCTCATGCCTGCAATCCCAGCACTTTGGGAGGCAGAGGCGTGCGGATCACCTGAGGTTGGGAGTTCCACACCAGCCTGAACAACAGGGAAAAACCCCCATCTTTACTAAAAATACAAAATTAGCTGGGCATGGTGGCGCATGCCTGTAATCCCAGCTACTTGAGAGGCTGAGGCAGGAG
>NW_016107582.1:2901308-2903321 GCF_001604975.1 Cebus imitator
TTCATTAATACAAGTATCATTATTAACTATTTCATATAAGACATATTTGTCCATGTCCCATTTGTTTGAGTAACTAAATCTACTCTATTACTCTTTGTAAATTTGAGAGGTAATTCATTTCTAAAATCAAGTATAGAGGCCAGCAGCAGTGGCTCACACCTGTAATCCCAGAACTTTGGGAGGCCAAGGTGGGCAAATCACCTGAGGTCAGGAGTTTGAGACCAGCCTGGCCAACATGGTGAAGCCCCATCTCTACAAAAAATAAAATAAAATAAATACAAAAATTAGCCAAGCATGGTGGCACAGGCCTGTAATCCCAGGTACTCGGGAGGCTGGGGCAGGAGAATCGCTTGAACCCGGGAGAAAGAGGTTGCAGTGAGCCAAGATTGCAATTTTACTCTTTTCCTGAGGGAAAAGAGTAAAACTGTCTTAAAAAAATAAACAAAATCAAGTATAATTAAAGTCTGTCTCTCCCCAATAACTATGCTTTCCATTCAATGCCAAAGGAATTAAAAACTTATCTCCAAAATGCCTATAAAACAACAAGACTTGTCTTTAAAAGAATGAGAACAAAGTTAAATATACTGTAACATTATCAGCAAAGATTTTTAATTTTTAATTCTGCTCTAGTTCAACAAAGTTTATAGTTATCTTAACATCAAAAATAATTTTTAAAAAGAAAAATATCATGAGAAAAAGCTAAATAAGTGCCTCAGTTTCCTCAACCATTAACTGGATAATATCAGTATGTACTTCTTAGGATGGTTTCTGAGGCTTGAGAGAAATATGCATGAAAATGTCTAGTACATCATTCACTGAGTGCTTCTATGAACCAGGCACTTTAAGTATATTAACTGATTTAACCTTCAGACTATGATGAAGGTACTATTATTATCTACCTCGGTGGTTCTCCAGGAGCAATTTTGCTCTCCAAGGGAACATTTTTTATTGTTGTGATCTGTGCAGGGCAAGAGGGGCATCTAGTAGGTAGACACCAAGGATGCTGCTAAACATCCTACACAATGTACACGACAGACTCCTAAAATAAACAACTACGTGGGCCAAAATATCAATAGTGCCAAAGTTGAGAAGTTTAATCCAAAACACAAATAGGTTCTACAGGCCAGGTGCAATGGTTCACATTGATAATCTCAGCACTTTGGGAGGTCAAGCAGAAGGATGGCTTGAAGCCATGAGTTTGAGACCAGCCCAGGAAACATATTGAGACCCCATTTCTACAAAATATAAAACTAAAAAAATTAGTCAGACGTGGTGATGTGCACCTGTAGTTCCAGCTACTTGGGAGGCTGAGCAGGAGGATCACTTGAGCCCAGAAGTTCAAGGATGCAGGGAGCTGTGATAGCGCCACTGCACTCCAGCCTGGGCAACAGTACATGGCCCTGTCTCCAAAACAGACTATATAACTCACCCTAAGACACAGGTCCTAAGTAGAGAGCCACTTACTAAAAGCCTATTCCCTATCTCCTTCCCAATAAAGTTATATTAAGAATAAAATGACACCGGCCATGGCAGCCCATGCCTGTAATCCCAGCACTTTGGGAGGCCAAGATGGGGGTTCAAGAGCCAGGAGTTCAAGACCAGCCTGGGCAACGAAGTGAGATTCCATCCCTTGAAAGAAAAAAATTAAAAAACAAAACAAAACAAAAAAACATATGCCAGGCTAGGTGCAGGACTGTATACCTGTAGTCCTAGCTACTCCAGAGACAGGTGGGAGAACTGCTTGAGCCCAGGAGTTCAAGGCTGCAGTAAGCCATGATCACAAAACTGCACTCCAGCCTGGGCAAGAGAGGAGCGTGATCCCATCTCTTTAAAAATATACAAACATGGCCGGCTGTAGTGGCTCACACCTGTAATCCCAGCACTTTGCGAAGCTGAGGTGGGCAGATCACTTGAAGCCAGGAGTTCAAGACCAGCCTGAACAACATGGTGAGACCCCCATCTCTATTAAAAATACACACACACACACACACACACACACACACACACACACAC
>NW_016107582.1:2904856-2914770 GCF_001604975.1 Cebus imitator
AATTCTCCTGCCTCAGCCTCCCAAGTAGCTGGGATTACAGGCACCCGCCACCACGCCTGTCTAGTTTTTGTTTGTTTATTTGTTTGTTTTCTTAGCAGAGACAGGGTTTTGCCATGTTAGCCAGGCAGGCCTTGAACTCCTGACCTCAACTGATCCACTCGCCTCAGCCTCCCTAAATGCTAGGATTATAGACGTGAACCACCATACCCAGCCATCTGCTGAGCTTTATCAAACTATATATGTTCCCAGAAACTAGAGAGCCTACCAGATATGTTAGAATGCCATTTTATGCTTTGCACTAAAGATTCCTCCACTAGACTATGTTCCAAATAAAAAAATCTTAGTATATTAATTTTACTTTTGAGCTCAATCTCCATGACACTTCAGTATATATTTTTAAATATATGCCATTGTTTTTCTAAGATCCTACAGTTCTTTTCTTTTATTCTGCTATAAATGAAATTTAGAGGCTAAATCAGCAAAATTTATTTTAGAAATTTCCATTTTGTTAGCTGGTAACAGTAAAAAGAAAATTCTTTAGTATTCTCTTCAAACAACATTGAAAGAAATATGAACTGTATGAAATTAGGGAATACTTCAGCATATCTCTAGGATTTAGGGGACTATCCTATAAATTAGCAAAACCCAAACTAAAATTTTCATTGTGAAATTTTCCATATTTTGAAGAACCCCAAAATAAAGGATCTTTAATTTTTAAACTCACACATAACCATAGCTTAGTTCTTTATACCTAAATCACATATAGTAATGAAGCAGGGTGTCTAGGTTGTCCTAAGTTAACTCCCTTTGGATTGTAATACTTGAAATAAAATATATTTACATTAGTCATTAGGGAAACGCAAATTTAAAATACAACTTCATACTTACTAGACGGCTATAATAAAAAAACAAACAATAACAAGAATAGACAAGAATATGCTGTGAAACTGGAACCCTCATACACTGCTGATGGGAATGTAAAAAGTCATGCAGCCACTTTGGAAAACAGCCTGGGAAGTGCCTCAAAGGGTTGTACATACAGTAACCATTTGACATAGCAATTCACTCCTAGATATATATCCCAAAGAAATAAAAACATACATCCATACAAACACTTATACACAAATGTTCATTTCCAATATTCATAACAGCCAAAAAGTAGTAAGTACCCACGTCCATAAATAGACGAAATGTGGTATGGCCACACAATGGAATATTATTCAGCAATAAAAATTATTACTGATATATGCTGGAACATGGATGAATCCTGAAACTGTTATGCTAAATGAAGGAAACCAGTCACAAAAGAACACATATTATGTAGTTCTACTCATGAAATGCCCAGAATACACAAATTTGTAGACAGAAAACAGATTTGTGATTGCCTAGGGCTGTAGGGGACTAAGATTTGAGGTTAATGGCTAAAGAATGAAAACTTTCTTTTGGGGCTGATAAAAATATTCTAAAATTAATTGTGGTGGTACTTGTACAAACCTGTGAATATACTAAAAGCCACTTAATCATACACTTTAAGAAGGTATATTGTATGGTATATGAATTATATTTCAATTAAGTTTTCTAAAAAGTATATTTGGTTCCTAAGTATTCCCTTAAAGCATAAACATAAGCATTCAAAAATATCAGCCTAGATAGATAGATAGATAGATAGATAGATAGATAGACAGACAGACAGATAGATAGATACATAGATGATAGATTTTTTTTTTTTTGAGATGGAGTTTCACTCTTGTCACCCAGGCTGGAGTGCAGCACACAATCTCGGCTCACTGCAACCTCCGCCTCCCAGGTTCAAGCAATTCTCCTGCCTCAGCCTCCCAAGTAGCTGGGATTACAGGCACTTGCCACCACGCCCAGCTAATTTTTGTATTTTTAGTGGAAACGGTTTCACCATGTTGGCCAGGCTGGTCTTGAACTCCTGACCTCAAGTGATCTGCCTGCCTCAGCCTCCCAAAGTGCTGGGATTACAGACATGAGCCACCATGCCCGGCCCAGCCTTGATATTTTAGGCACGCCTGCAAGAAATCTAGTTAAATTCAGTAACAACCATAGTGAGTTTTCAAATGGTTGTTGGTGATCATTCTAAACTATGAGCTGCATATCACATATACATATTTTACATCTTAAATGAACATGTATTAGATAAAGAATATCTGACCTGTTTAGTTCTCTTAGCCATGAGAGCTGGACTGTTTGTAATGCTATTCCCAGTAGGGTGTCTACTAAAACAAAGTTTCAACTCCTGCGGTCTGTCAAAAAGCTTAAGGTCCAGTCTTGGAAAGTATTTGTAACTAAAATAAAAAGCAAAAATAGAACTGCTGATTTAAAATACATCAACTCTTCATATTATTCCAGCATTTAGGCAAGTATTTCTAAACCTCAAATAATACCCAACATTATTTTAAAGGCTTATATGGAAAAAATACTTTTTCAAATGATATAACATAGAGACTATCTTCATGAAAATTTTGTCTCCTCTCCACCCTATCTGTTATTTTGAATCAATTTCTAAAACACAGAAAACTCTTATATCTTACTTAAAGGGGGAAATAACTCTTTGAAGAGAATCCATGTGTTCGATAATTTATGTTTAAAAAAATTTTAGTAGCTTTGTGTACTAAATTCAGTACACTTACATTTTAGTACACTTACTATTTAGTACACTTATGTTTTCCTTCATAAAATTGCCTTGCATCAGTATTTAAATTTTAAAAATCCATAAAATTTTTATTTTAAGGATGTACCACAATTTGAGCAGTTTTTCACTGCTGGACATTATTAGGTTGTTTCTAAATTTCTCCAATTAAATATTTTCATATGTATATCTTTATGAATACTTCTGCTTACTTTCTTAGGATGAATACCCAATAACAGAGTTTGCTAGGTCCATGTTTATCAAAAGAATTAAAATTATTATAATTACTATCAATTTATTTCCAAAAAGATTATACTTGAACATATATTCTAACTACTAGCATAACCTATTTGCAATCTCAAAGGTTTCTATTCATCATTTTGGTTTGCATTTCTTTGAATGAAAAAAAGCAAAACACATTTTTATATTATTGACTTTGGATTTCTTCTTGGAAACTGTCTGCTTATTTCCTTTGCCAATTTTCTGCCAGGAAATATTGCCTTTCCATATTTGATTTTATCTTGTTTGTCAATATCTGGATTCCAATTTCTAGCAGTTAAGCCAAAGTAGAAAAGAATTCTATAGTTAACATGAAATCAAAATTGTATTTAATTAAGCCACTCAATCCCAGACATATTCTTCATTCTGATGCAGTCCTATTGATATTATATATTAATTCTCTATTTTAGGAAGGTACTTATTTTCCATTTTAGAAATTATTTTAGAAACACAGCCTAAGAAAATAACTGTATATGCACATAAAGGTGGATGGCAAAGAATTACAAACAAATCCGTAAGAGGCTAGTTAAATAAATCATAATAAATGCATACAATGTAGTCATTACAAATGATAAGGCACAAAAATATTTAATGGCATGGGAAAACGTTCAGATCACTAAAGGCAAATGCAGATTACAAAGAGAATCTACCAGATGAACTCATACATGCAATACACACACACATAAATCCACATGATACACACATACCTACAATTGTTAAAAGACACAAGTATTGATGCTAGAATGATGTATCAGTTTTCTCTTTTTGTTTGATTTTCTTAGTTTATTATAGTAATAAAAAATAATAAAATCCATTCTAATTTCTTAAAAGTCACATCCAAATCCTATCCTTTATTTTAATAAAGAATAATTCCCGGGCCGGGCGCGGTGGCTCACGCCTGTAATCCCAGCACTTTGGGAGGCCGAGGCAGGTGGATCACGAGGTCAAGAGATCAAGACCATCCTGGTCAAAATGGTGAAACCCCGTCTCTACTAAAAATACAAAAAAATTAGCTGGGCATGGTGGCGCGTGCCTGTAATCCCAGCTACTCAGAAGGCTGAGGCAGAAGAATTGCCTGAACCCAGGAGGCGGAGGTTGCGGTGAGCCGAGATCGCACCATTGCACTCCAGCCTGGGTGACTAGCGAAACTCCGACTCAAAAAAAAAAAGAATAATTCCTGGCCCTCTATCTTAAGTTTTCCCGGTAAATTACTAATTCATAAAAACTTCACAATCTCTGTATCGACAATAAAACTCCCAAAGGGAGAGGGGAATCTCATAGAAGTAACATTTTTATTCTTCAGAATTGGAACTTTTAAAGGTTAAAATACAGTTAAACACTAATGTAAACAATGATCAACATGTGATAATGTCATCAAATTTTTAAATTATAACCCTAATGGCATTTCCATAAAATATTTATCTACATTAGTTTACTGAATTAATATTGAAAATGACTTTCATAAAAGACTAACATACATATCTACTAATAAAAATTAAACTAATAGGCTGTGCCTAAACAGATCTTTTAAAACTTCCTATTACCTGTACTTTGGTGACAGGTCCTTTCCATCATTAGGAGGTGGCTCTGGTGGCATAATAAATACAGTATGCTCACTTTTCTGTGAATCGTCTAGTTCTATCAATCTGGTATCTTCTGCTGAATCAAAATCAACCTGAAAATAATTATTTTCCTCAAGTAATTTGCATACAAACAAAACCTAATTCTGAAATTTCAATCCTTAAAGTCTGAGGAAAACATACCTTATCTGTTTTCTCTGTGCCTTTATCAGGAAACAACTAGAAAATAAGAAAACAGACACTTAATGAAAATGTTCACTATGAATTTAACAGAGATTTTTATCTTATGTTCTGATTTAGAAAAAAACTACCCCTTTTCAGTATCGGCTGATACAAAACATTGCACAATATATTTTTAAGCTAAATATATACTCAGGCTAAAGCATAATTTTTTACTTGTGGTTATTAGGATAGAAAGCTATTTTGATTAGCTCTTTTGTAAACCTTAAGACAAAAGATAACCAATCACAAGGTTATCTGGCTTCTCAAAAAAAAAAATTCATTATTATTAAGCTCCCTTATTAGTGATTGACATTAAGCTTCTCATATAACTGGAATATAATGGAATATCAATTTTGTAAATAAACAAAAATCTTGAATAGTTTTAATTATATCCCTTAAGTTTTAGATCACACTGATAGGTGAAAATTATTCAAATCTTCTAAGGCATATGAGTCATTAGGGGGTTATAAAATTAAAGTCATAATATTCTACTTTTTTTGGATACAATCTCAAATGTTATGTAATATATGGTTTCCATAAACAATAAGATCTACTTAGCAAAAAAAAGAATTCTATTAAAAGTTAGAAAAAACTATAACCAAGTCATTGCTGTCAAGAATCAATTTTAGGATGGGTAAGTAAAGCTTAAAAATTTAACATATTTCCATCCTCCATTAGAACAAAAGAAATACATTAGCAAAAGGATTTGGAAAGACATTAAAACAAAATAACATAGGACTTCTATTACCCTTAAAACCATTTTTAATTAAAAAAACTAAATCTTAAACTGTTACTCATTTAAATAAAAAAAAAAACATAAACTCACAAGGCTCAAGGAAATGTTCTCCGTACTCAAGTAAATAAAATAAAATAAAACGAAAGTGAGATTTAAAGAGAAAATTTACTGGCTCATCCTGTAACCCCAAGGATTTAAGAAGCCAAAGCAGGAGGATTGCTTGAGCCTAGGAGTTTGAGACCAGTCTGGGCAACAGAGTCAGACCTCATCTCAACTAAAATCTAAAAAACTAGCCAGGTGTGGCGCATGCCTATACTCCCAGCTACTCAGAAAGCTGAGGTGGGAGAATCACTTCAGCCCATAAGTTTGAAGTTTCAATGAGCTATGATCATGCCACTGCACCCCAGCTTGAGTGACAGAATGAGATTCTGTTTCAAACAATCGATCAATCAACAAAGAAGAGAAAAATTGGCTATATGTGGTAGAAACTTGATACCACAAGAGAAAATGATTCTTAAATTCAGCCCAGAATTGGTAACACATACACACCCCCATACTGTCTTCCTTAGATCACTCTAGACTAACAGTAACAATGATAATTATACAGGTAAGGCAAACTGTTTTTTCTAAACACTAATATAAGGACAAACTTTTACCTTTTCTATGCAATCATCAAAAAATGCTAATCCGGTATCTTTATCACTTACAAAACTGCATTCTTCAATGAAACGAATAAAAATCTGTGTTTTGGATAAAAGGGTATAGAATTTTGCATACGCACGATCTCGGCTTTTTAAAAATCCTGAGGAAAATGAAATTATAATTAAATTCAAATTTTAAACTGCAATTCGATGTTATAGTAAACATTAAACTTGTACTTATCTGTATTACGTTCTCTTTATATATATATCCACATTTAAAGAGAAGTTTCTAAAGGTTGAGTATCCCTTATCTGAAATGCTTGGGACCAAAAGTGTTTCAAAATTTTTATTTTTTTTAGGATTTAGAAATATCTGCATGTGCACACTCAGATATCTTGGGGACGAGACCCAAGTAAACAGAAAATTCATTTATGTTTCATATATATACATATTATACACACAGTCTCAAGGTAATGTTATACAATATTTTCAGTGATCTTGTGCATGAAACAAAGTGTGTGTTAAGTTCTTACATGTACTTGAGTGAAATTTTCCACTTGCAGTATCATGTCAGCATTCAGAAATTTTCAGATTTTGGAGCATTCCAGGTTTTGGATTTTCAGATCAGGGAAGCTCAACCTATGGTAACTACATATATAGCTCCTTCTGCCTAATTAAACCATGAAAAATACTTAATTTGTATCCATGTCTTCACTGAAATCTGTATCCCCTATAAGAAACTTCCACCTCTGCAACTTTTAAGTAGAAATTTCTCTGATACTCTGCATACTCTTGAGTCCACAGTCAGTTTCCAAAGAGTCAATGTCCTTCCTCTTTAATGCTGTGAGACCATTATTTCTGTACTGTGTTTTTAAAATTTCTGCACACTAAAGATTCAAGCACCTGGGTATTCCACTGTTTCATCTATTAATTGTAGTCATCTATTGATTTCAGGGACATGCCTTCATTCTCTCAAGACCAAGGTATTTGATTCAAGGTCTCCTCCTTTCTAATTCCTACCACCATCATTCTTCCACACCCAGAAGCACAAACCATGAAAATACTTTGGATTTTTCATTCCTTGATTTTAGGTTTTTTTTTTTTTTTTTTTTTTTTTTTTTTTTTTTTTTTCTTTTTTTGAGATGGCGTCTAGCTCTGTCACCCATGCTGGAGTGCAGTGGCGTGATCTCAGCTCACTCAACCTTCACCACCCAGGTTCAAGTGATTCTCCTGCCTCAGCCTCCCAAGTAGCTAAGATTACAGGCGCCTGCCACCACACCTGACTCATTTTTGTATTTTTAGTGGAGACAGAGTTTCCCCAGGCTGGTCTTGAATGCCTGACCTCAGGTGATCAGAATGTCTTGGCCTCCCAAAGTTTTGGGATTACAAACGTGAGCCACTGTACCCAGTCTGTTTTAAGAGATGGGGTCTTGCTATGTTGAGAAGGCTAGTCTTGAACTCCTGGCCTCAAGGGATCCTCCCATCTCAGCCTTCCAAAGTGCTGGAATTACAGGCATGAGTCACCATGCCCTGCCCTCATTCCTTGATTTTCAATGATCCTATGCTCCATCCCACCTCAAGCACCAACTTCAACACATAGTCACAGTCTGTTGATTTTCCTTGCTAGCATTCAAAACAGCACTGCCTCCCGAATCTCTCATTTTCACATCACTCCCAGCCTATTACCTCTGCCTATGTGGTCTCCTTATGTAAGTATTTCTACTAAGTGTTTTAGAGTTTTGAAGGGGGGGGAGGTGCAGAGAGGGAAGGCTCATTGAAATCTCCAGTCTATTAGACCTTTTACCTCTACCTACATCTTCCCTTCTTCACTTCTTTCCCTATCCCATACTGATTCCATGCTATATCCATAATTTCGATTAGTTTTTTGTCAATACTCTCAACTCTTTTGCTCTTTTGTCTTTTTGGTTAAACCGACCTAGCATAACCCAGCTCTGGAGGAATGTACTGCCTGCTTTCTATGGATCTGCATTACGGTGGCTGAGTACAAGTTAAGGGGGAAAAAAAGTGACAGAACAGGACTCATCTCAAAAAAAAAAAAGAAAGAAAGAAAAAACCTCCAATCAGATCCTTCCCTTTTTTCTGTTGTTTCACTTTTTCTTTTTTTTTTTTTTTGAGATGGAGTCTCACTCTATCTCCAGGCTGGAGTGCAGTGGCGCGATCTCGGCTCACTGCAATCTCCAGCTCACTACAATCTCTGCCTCCCAGGTCCAAGCGATTCCCCTGCCTCAGCCTCCTGGGTAGCTGGGATTACACGTGCGTGCCACCACACCTGGCTAATTTTTGTATTTTTAGTAGAGACGGGGTTTCACCATGTTGGTCAGGCTGGTTGCAAATTCCTGACCTCATGATCTGCCCGCGTCAGCCTCCCAAAGTGCTGCGATTACAGGCATGAGTCACAGCGACCGGGTGTTTCACTTCTTAATAAAGGGCATGGCCATTCACTTAACTGTTAAGGGCAAAAGCCTCAAAGGTGCTCTTGATATCTCCCCCTCTACCTTATATTCCATATTCAATCAACAGGTTCTACTCAATCTAATTCCTAAAAAACTCGCTCTTCTAATCACACTATCATTAATTAATCCAGGTCACCTCTAATAATCCCTAGAACCAATGTGTCCACTTCCTAATTAGTAGATCCATGCTTCCATGTCACCAGTGCAATCTCTGTATGGACGCCAAGGAAATTCTTTTTTTTTTTTTTTTTTAACATTTCAAAGAGTAATTTTTTTAAAAAATGCAAATCTGATTCTATTATCTAATGAAATATCTTTTACAGGCTTCCAATTACTCTTAGAATAAAACCTGAAACCAGCCCTAATCCTAAAAGATCCTGTATAACCTGATTAATGCCACCACTTCAAACATGGTTTTCTCTGTAGCCTCTTTCTTTGGTGCTACAGTCCTCATTCCCATCCCTTTTAAATACTAATTAGTAGAGAAGAGCTTAAACAAAATAGAAATAAATTATTCTCCACAAGTTATAAAGAAAAGGCTTTCTTTCCATCTAGTGGATCCAGGTAATGATCAGCAAAGGCTGCTAAACCAATTAAGTCAAAGGCTGATGGGTAAACTATAATGAATGAATGATGCTGAAAATACTTTAAACCTATTAGGAACACTAAAAGTAGGACAGCCAGACATGTATGTGCTTCTCAAGATGATAGAATAGGAAGAAGTCAGCACCATGTATTTGGCACTTCTTGCCACAAGAATTAAACTTAATGTAATCAAGCCAATAGGTCTGCATTGTTTAATTCAGTAGCCACTACCTTCATACGGCAATTTAGCACTCGAAATGTAAATTAAGACACACTGTAACTAAAAAAATATATGCCAGAATTCAAAGACGTGGGCTGAGTGCAGTGGCTCACGCCTGTAATCCCAGCACTTTGGGAGACCAAGGCAGGAGGATCAACTGAGGTCAGGAGTTCAAGACCAGCCTGGCCAACATGGTGAAACCCTACCTCTATTTAAAATACAAAAATTAGCAGGGTATGGTGGTATGCACCTATAATCCCAGCTACTTGGGAGGCTGAGGCGGGAGAACTGCTTAGAGCTCAGGAGGCAGAGTTGCAGTTAGCCAAGATGGCGCCACTGTGCTCCAGCTTGGGCACTCTGTCTTTAAAAAATAAAAAAGATGTTTGTAGAAAAAGAAATGTAAACAATTTCATCAATAATTTAAAAACTCTGATTACATGCTGAAATGCTACTATTTTCCCCCTATTTTTTACTTTTTTATTGTGGCTACTAAAATAATTTTAAATTTTCTATGTGGCTTATAT
>NW_016107582.1:2914981-2923958 GCF_001604975.1 Cebus imitator
TGTTGACCAGGATGGTCTCGATCTCTTGACCTCGTGATCCACCCGCCTCGGCCTCCCAAAGTGCTGGGATTACAGGCGTGAGCCACCGCGCCCGGCTCTCTATGTGGCTTATATTACATTTCTAGTGAACATTGCAGCTCTTGAACCGTAAGTTTACAGGAAATACAAGTGGTAGAAGAAATGGTAAACAACATCAAGGATAAAATAAGCTAAAACCACATATATAAAATTCCTAGTTAATTCCTATGGCTTTTCTAGGCCCAAACTTAAAAGCAGAACACTAAAGGATGCCTTAGGACACTAATATTCCTTGTTATTTCTTCAAAAAATATTTCTCTTCAAGGAATATTTCTCCTAACTAGCACTCTCACTGTAACCAATACTTTCCTTCACAATACGCTTATTAAGATGTAGTTAGTATATATGCTATTTTATCGTCTAATGTCTGTGTCCCCTAGTAGACCAAATGCTGAACTGTTTACAATAAAATCTTAGGCCTTGGAAACCGAGTTTCTTTCCAAATTCCTTTAGTGATGTCACTCCTGTACAATCTATACTCTTCATCTGCCATTTAAAACTACCCACAGCCTGAGCCCTAATCTTGTATTCAGTCTTATCTTCCACAGCACCTCTAAAGCTCATCACTCTGGTCAAATTGTACCATTTAATCTTTTTTCCTAAACATGCTGTTACGAGTGAAATGATGTCCTCCTCAAAATTTATATATATATATATTTTTTTTTTCTTTTTTTTTTTTTGAGATGGAGTTTGTTTTTGTTGCCCAGGCTAGAGTGCAGTGACATGATCTTGGCTCACTGCAACCTCCACCTCCCAGGTTCAAGCAATTCTCCTGCCTCAGACTCCTGATTAGCTGGGATTACAGGTGCCTGCCACCATGCCTGCCTAATTTCTGTATTTTTAGTAGAAACGGGGTTTTGCCATGTTGGCCAGCCTGGTCTGGAACTCCTGGCCTCAGGAGATTTGCCTGCCTCGGTCTCCCAAAGTGTTGGGATTATAGGCATGAGCCACCACGCCTAGTCAAGAAAACTTTAATAAACTCCAGAAAGACTTTATAAATAACAAAGTAGAAATTCTAGCTCAGATTTGACTCTTAATGTCTATGGACCTCCAGAAAGCCTTTCCTGCTCTTCTCCATTTATCTTCATTCCACCCATTCTTCCAAGTCATGCTTCCTCCATGAAGTCTTTCAAAATACCCATTTTGAAATATTGTAATATTTGGAAGAATATCCCTTTTCTTTAAATCTTAAAACTTCCAAATTAAAATTGCATCAAATATGTTTTCTTGAGTACTTGACCTATTTTTAAAAAATTTTAATTATTTTCCATTTAAGATCCCATAGAGCAAGGTTTTATATTTCTTTATATTCCTACATAATAATTAGCCAGTAAGTGGTGACTAAATATTTAAGCCATAAGTTATCCTAAGGCAGAGAAGATAAAGGACAAAACGATTATTAGGAAAATACAGATTTTTTTTTTTAAAGTAATCACTGGGTAAAAACAAAGAAAAGTAAAATAATTTCATATGAATATTGATATAGATGTAAGATTGCTCCTACATAGATGGCAGTAGCTGAAAAACAACAAAAGTCTCTATAATTTCCTAAAACAAAACACACTAAAATTAAGGAAGATATGTTTTTCCCTGGAACAAAGCTACACTAGTCAAAAATGTTTAAAATGTGGTGGCCTCAGTGCACACACTAATTGTAAAGCCAAGAGTGTACACATCTGGCCCAATGCAGTGGCTCACACCTATAATCCCAGCATTTTGGAAAGCCGAGGGAGAAGGATCACTTGAGGCCAGGAGTTCGAGACCAGCAAGTCTTGCTTGGCCAACATAGCAAGACTCTGCTCTATTCAAAAAAAAAAAAAGTATACAAATTAGGGAACTCATCAGTTATGTTCTACTAAGATAACTGACTACATGGTATTGTAAATATAGGCAACATCTCTGACTTTTCATAACTAAATATCTCTAGTTTCAAATTTCTCAGGAAAAAAGTGGAATACAAAAATGACAAGAAATTCTAGTCATAGAGCTAGGATACATAAACATGGAAGTTCATTATATTTTAATATGAATTTTTAATAATTTATACAATAAGTATTTCTTGGCAGCAACAACAAATATAAAATATTTTTCACTTCAACAAAAGGAATTGTATTTTCAATGCTACTCACCCTGTCGGTCAAATAATGAATCAGCAGCTGTGGCTTTATTTGAAGGAGCCTCTGTGATTGGTCTGAGGTATGCTCTATATCCTTTTAAAATAGATGCCATAAAGCGTAAAAATGCCTCTTGAACTTCCATCTCAAGCTGTGTCATCTTCTTTTGCCAGGAGAAATCTGCTTCAATTGGAGTCATGTCAATTGCTGAGCCTTCTTGAGTTTTTCGGTGAACTAACAAAGGAAATAAAAACAGAAAATGGTATTACTATGTTTAAATTTAAACAGAATTTTCTCCTACACATTCCTTCATCAACAATATTCCTTTTTTCTCACATTACCTGAAGACAGCTGGGGATACAATTTCTTTAACGTGCTAAGTAAATTTTTGCATGGCTTTTTGGGAAGTTGCTTCCAGTTCATGTTCTTCTTTTCATCTGATCTATTAAATCAGAATAAAATTCATAAAATTTGTTATTCATAATCTGCGTTTACTAAACAAAATTCTTGCGTCAACCTAAAACAAAAAAAATGGAAAAGATGTTTTTACTGAAGTTACAACTGATGCAAACAGTTTGAATATGTGATTTTCCAGGAAGTTATCTTTTTATTCAATCAACCTCAGTCAAATCTAGCCATCTCATTCTTACCCTTTAACATATATTTTCAATACTGGAGTTAGGAATACAACACTGAAGACTAACTTCAAAAGTTACATTTTAGAATTATGATATTGTAAGTGTCAAATCTAGTTGACTTGAGACTTCAAACTACTACTGGTAGGCTTCTAAAATGCTGTGTGCCAAAAGAGAAGAACTGGAATTTAAGTAAGGATTAAAAGTACACGTAGTTCATCCAGCCCTCACAGTTAAAAATAAAATAATGAGAATACCATTATTCAATATAATCTATGATCATGAAACAATAAAAACCAAAGCCAGACTAGCCTGCCCGACATGGTTAGACCCTGTCTCTACTAAAAATACAAAAATTAGCCAGGTGTGGTGGTGTGCTCCTGTAGTCTCTGCTACTCAGGAGGCTGAGGCAGGAGAATCACTTGAACCTGGGAGATGGAGGTTGCAGTGAGCCGAGATTGTGCCACCACACTCCAGCTTGGGCAACAGAGCAATACTCTGTCAAAAACAAACAAAAACAAAGCCAAAGCTATAGAAATGACCATTTTTAAAGGTATTACTAAAAGCTTGTTTCCAGAATTTTATATTCCAAAAATATAAAATATATACATATATATTCCAAGAATATAATATAAAATACAGCAGACACAACTGCCTGAAAAGCTATCTTCTTAAAAAAGTCAGCATAAATATAACACGTGTTCTTTAAAATTCATGGCTAAGCTGGTAAGAAAATTGGGGAAGTTTCAGTGGTCAAATACCCAGCGTAAAACCAAGGCCACACCTGCCCTGAGAATTAAGAGAGGCTTGGATTTTAAAGACTTCTTAGAGAACAGAAGACAAAGTCTCAGTATTACCAAGAAGTATGTTAGAACTAAGACTTCCAAATAAAACGGGTACCCTTGAAAGGCTGGCTCAGCTTTGATTCTTTTTCTTTTTTTTTTTTTTTTGAGAGTCTCACTCTGTCATCCAGGCTGGAATGCAATGGCACGATCTCAGCTCACTGCAACCTCGGCCTTCCAGGTTCAAGCAATTCTCCTGCTTCAGGCTCCTGAGTAGCTGGGATTACAGGGGTGCGCTACCATGCCCGCCTAACTTTTTATTTTAGTAGAGACAAGGTTTTACCATGTTGGCCAGGATGGTCTCAAACTCCTGGCCACATGTGATCCTCCTACCTCAGCCTCCCAAAGTGCTGGGATTATAGGCATGAGCCCCCACACCCAGCCAGATCTTTTTTTAACCCAGTATGCTACAATTCTAAGCCCTTTATCTAAGTCAGAAATTGTTTAGGTTTCACTAAATGTAGCATGGCATAATGAAAAGGGCAGAGATTCCAGCTTTAGAATCAATCCAGAACCCTGATTGTACCTTTGTATTAGCTGATTAATAATAAATTTAACTAATATAAATTTAATTTTTAATAAAAAATTAAATGATTTTTAATCAGGTTCTATTTTGTATAATTTTTCTTTAGCACTCAGTGCAGTTCACATGTGGTTTTTTTTTTTCCAAGCAAGTCACTGTATTTTGGAATGTTTTTATGCATACTTTAAATCTTTTATTTTAATTTAAAATATGTCAATTTTTTTAAATTTCAATAGGTTTCGGAGGAAAAGGTGGTGTTTGGTTACACGGATAAGTTCTTTAGTGGTGATTTCCGAGATTTAGGTGCACCCATCACCCAAGTAGTATACACTGTACCCCATATGTGTAGTCTTTTTTCCTTCAACCCCCTCCTACCCTTTCCCCCAAGTTCCCAAAGTCCATTGCATGGTTCTTTTTTTTCTCTCTTTTTTAAGAGGAAGTCTTGCTCTGTTCCCCAGGCTGTGGTACAGTGGCACGATCTCAGCTCACTGCTATCTCTTCCTCCAAGTTCAAGTGATTCTCCTGCCTCAGCCTCCCAAGTAAATGGGATTACAGGCAAATGCCACCATGCCTAGCTAATCACTGTATCATTCTTATGCCTGCGTCCTAATAGCTTAGCTCCCTCAGCTTGGATTTTGATTGGAGGAAGGATCTCCCCTGAGAATTCATTACTATAAGCCTGCCAACTAATGGGTTATGAGTTTGACTGCATGCTACTGGCATGGTGCAAAAAAATTGTAAGTCAAAATAACTAACTTCAAGTGCTCCCTAACTTAACGCCACCAGAAAGGAAGCAAACATAATATCCTCTCTGTAAGGACAAATGTCTTATAAAAGACCTAACACTTCCTTTGTGCCTGATAGTGTTCAAAGATATATTTTAACATCTCTGAAACTGTCTTAGAAGTGATAGCCTGTCAAGTTTAACTCTGATCAATTTAACTAATTTTATGTAATCACTGTCTTAATATTTTAGTGCTATCTTTTACCACCCCCCAAATTAAATATTATCATTACTGTCTGGATTATCAACCATTTGTAACCTGGCCCTGACGTTTACCATCTGTGTGACTTTGTATAAATCACTTAACTACTCTGTTACTCAATTTTCTGACCTGCAAAATGAGGGCTGATAATGCACCTAATATACAGAGCTACTGTGAGTAGATGAACTGCATTTCATCTAATCTAAGTGGCCATCAATTGTAAAATTAATTGTTTTTGTACCAATAAGAGTTAGAGGATGTTGCCAATTAAAAGTATTTTAAAGTCTACTTTACCGCGTGAAAGAGTAAAATATTAATTTTAAGCTCTAAGTACCCATATTAAAATATTAAGAGAAATCATTAAAGGAACATAAATATGAAATTATATAAACACACACACATAACATTTAGGTAAGTAGAGGGGAAAAAAACAGATTAATTCATTCAATCTGAAAGAGAAAAAAGTATAACAGCACTGAAAAAGCATAATGAAAAGGACAAAATAAGACAGAAATGTTCAAATATCTAACAATACATGTAAATTAATGGATTCTACAATAAACAGACAAATGTTAGATTAAATTTTTAATGCAGTTATATATTATACACAAAATATCTGAAATTAAAAGAATGGGAAAAGATATACCAAACATAACATAATACATCTAACATATTAATGAGAAGAAAAGAAAAAACTAACAAAAAGCATCAGTGATTTTTTTTAAAGTAGCTACAAGATAAAAGTATGGGTTTAACTGCAGATCAATTTTGAACTTGGGTGTCCCTCATAACAGAGCCTTAAGTACATAAAGCAAATGTCCAAATAACTATACAATGTAACTGACAAATCTAACATCACACTGGGAGTTTTAAAATTTTAATATGATCACACAGCTCAAAAATAAAACACATACATACACCCTTGTTCCACGTCTGCTCAGTTCCCTCACCCCCATAATACAATAATGACTAGTTTCTTGTGCATGTTTTAATGTTTCTTTATCCCAAAACTAGCAGATATAAGTAAACATAACTATTCCCTGCCTTTTCTTTTGTACAAGTAGCAGCACACTGTAATACACAATCACCATCTTGATTTTTTTCATTTAATAATATATCTTTTGTAGCCAGGTAAGGTGGCTCACGCACCTGTAATCCCAGCACTTTGGGAGGCCGATGTGGGCGGGTCACTTGAGGCCAGGAGCTTGAGACCAGCCTGACCAACATGCGAAATCCCATCTCTACAAAATACACAAAAAGTAAGTGGGCATGGTGGTACCCGCCTGTAATCCCAGCTACTCGGCAGGCTGAGGCACGAGAATTGCTTAAAACTGGAAGGTGAACGTCCCAGTAAGCCAAGATCGTGTCACTGCACTCCGGCCTGGGTGACACAGCAAGTCTCTGCCTCAAAAACAAACAAAAACAAAATCTCTTTTGTGACTTTTTTTTCCAATACAGAAAGCATCCTTACTCGTTTTATAGGTTTTATAGTAGTATTCCATCTCAGGAACCATTTAACAAGTCTGGGATACCTGGATTTTTCTTTTTCTATTTTGAACAAACATAATTTTATATGAAATAAAACTTTACAATAAATTCCTAGAAGTGGAATTGCTGAAGTATATATATTTGTAATTTTGACAAATGTTGTCAAATTTCCTCCACAGAAGTTGTGATCATATATATCCCACTTCTAACTGCAGTGAGTGCATAAAGACTGCTTACTTCCCATCATCCTCAAATAGTATGCTATTTAAGCATTTCATTTTGAATTTTTTTGTTGTTGTTGGCTTATCTGAAAAGTGAAAAAGCAGTATCAACATGTAGAACTAATGTGGCATTTCTCTTATGAGTGAGGTGCTTAAGCATTAAATAAGCATAAGCTTATTTGACTTTCTGTGAAAAGACTTCATAATCTTTGCCTATTTTCTACAGTTACTGGTCTTCTGGCAATTCTTAGCAACTCTTTCACATAGAATATTTACAAAAACTGACCATATACTTCGCTTTAAAGCAAATCTCAACAAGTAGTAACAGAGAATGTTCTGATCACAATTCAACATCCAATTATCATGCTTATGAACTACAAGAGGATCACAAAAGGTATTTATAAACTTCAGTATTTATGATTTTAAAAAAATTTTAATGACAGAAGTAGAACATAAATTCCTTAATGTATTATTAAGATATCAAAACTCTAGAGGAGGGATGGGCAAATTTTTACTAAAAGCGCCAGATAGTAAATATTTAGGCTTTGAGGACATTAGAGTCTCTGTCAGAACTATTGAAACATGCTGTTGTATCATCAAAGCAGCCATGGACCATATGTAAATGAATAAGCATGGCTGTGTTCCAATAAAATTTTATTTAGGCCAGATGTCAATCCCTGTTATATATCAATAATCATACTGTATGATAAACTGCTCAAAGCATCCCCTTTGCAACTAGAAACAAGACAAGATACCAACTATAACTACTTCTATTCAACATTACACTAGTAATCCTAGCTGAAGAATTAAGACAAAAAATTAAAAATACATTACAGTAGTATAAGTAGATAAATGTGATATTTATAGGCAGAAAATCAAAGATAATATAGAAATTAAAATAAGAGAATTCAGCCGGGCACGGTGGCTCATGACTGTAATCCTAGCACTTTGGGAGGCCAAGGCGGATTCATCACTTGAAGCCAGAAGTTCAAGATCAGCTTGGCCAACATGGTGAAACCCTGTCTCTACAAAAAAATAAAATAAAATAAGAGAATTCAACTAAGTTGCTAGCTATAACACCACTATATAAAAATCAACATTTCCATCCCCCAGCAACAAGTAAAAAGTGTTATTAAAAATACCATTTACAGTAGCAATAAAAACTAAAAGGTACTTGGGAATAAATAAGTGTAACAAAAGATGTGAATTATCTTTCTGGAGAAAACACAAAAAGATCTTTTTAAAAAAACTTTAAAAAGATCAATGAAGTGAAATAACACATTCATAGGTCCTATTTCTTGTGCATATTTTCAATGCGTGTCAAAATGGTATCATCTGCCTCCAAACAAATGTATAAATACAATAAAATTCTAACCAAAATCCCAATATAATTTTGTGTGGAGCTTAACAAGATGGTATTAAAATTTATATGGAAAAACGAAGAACCATATACAGTCAAAACAATTTTTTTTTTTAGACGGAGTTTCGCTTTGTCACCCAGGCTGGAGTGCAGTGGCACAATCTGGGATCACTGCAACCACCACCTCCCACGTTCAAGTAATTCTCCTGTTTCAACGTTCCAAGAAGCTGAGACTACAGGTCCCCACCACCACACCCAGCTAATGTTTGGATTTTTAGTAGAGATGTGGTTTCACCATATCAGTCAAGCTGGTCCCAAATTCCTGACCTCAGGTGATGCAGGAACTCCCAAAGTGCTGGGATTACAGGCATGAGCCACCAGGTCTGGCCAGTCAAAACAATGTTTAAAAAGAACAGAGGTAAGAGGATTTGCCATGGACATTGTCAAAAAATCTCATACCATGACTTTTTATAACAGTTGTATTAAGATATAAATTCTTATACTATACAATTGACCCATTTGACATGTACAATTCAATGGTTTTATTATATTCACAGAACTGTGTAACTACCACTACAATCAATTTTAGAATATTTTCATTACCTCAAAAAGAAATCCCATAGGCCGGGCGCGGTGGCTCAAGCCTGTAATCCCAGCACTTTGGGAGGCCGAGGCGGGTGGATCACAAGGTCAAGAGATCGAGACCATCCTGGTCAACATGGTGAAACCC
>NW_016107582.1:2924128-2958179 GCF_001604975.1 Cebus imitator
AAAAAAAAAAAAAAAAAAAATCCCATAGTCACTTAGCTTCCAATACTCCCATCCTCTCCACTCCAAGGCAACCACTAATCAATCTACTTTCTGCCTCTAGAGATTTGCCTGTTTTGGACATTTCATATAAATTGAATCATAATATAAGGTCATTTAACATAACGTTTTCAAGGTTCATTCATGTTGTGGACAACTTAATTTTAAAGTCATTAAGATAGTATAATACTAGCAAGAGGTTCAAACAAATCAAAGGAAAAATTATTTTTATACATATCTATATAAATACAGAAACTGATATGTCATATCAAGTTTGGCTGAACTAAATAACAATATGAGAGAAGCAAAACCTCACAAATTTAAAAATAACCATAATATTTCATGGCCTCAGGGCAAAATATTTCATATACAAAAACCAAAAACAGTACTCCATAAAGAGAAATTAATAAATTTGACAAATTAAAATAGGCTTTTGTTTGTCAAAAGACACCAAAAGCAGAATGGAATGACAGGTCACAATGTGGAAGAAGCTATTTGAATGTATGCAGCAGACCTAGAATTAATTCCAGATTATATATACAATTTCTACAAATCAAAAGAAAAAGACAGTCTAACAGGAAAACAAACCAACAAAGGAACATACAATCCACAGGAGAGGAAAACAAAGGAGCACAAGATATGAAAATGCTCCATTTGCTACTAATTAAGGAAATGTGAACTAAGGCCACAGTGAGATACCATTACCATCAAATTACTAAAAAATTTAAAAGTCTGACCACAAATGTTGGCAAGGATATGAAACAAAGAGAACTCATCTGCCGAGGACAGAGTAAACTTGGGAGGATAATTTGGTATTAGCTAGTAAGTTGAAAATGCTCATTCCCTACCAAGCAACATTAGCACTTCCAGGTAATTCCTGGCTAATTTTTTATTTTATGTAGATGGAGTCTCAACACGTTTGCCCAGGCTTGTCTTAAACTGCTGGGCTTAAGTGATCCTCCTGCCTCAGCCTCCCAAAGTACTGAGATTAGAGGTGTGAGAAACTATACCTGGGCACATTTCATAACTCTTTAAACACAACTGAGCAGGGTGGGCACAGTGGCTCACACCTGTAATCCCAGAACTTTGGGATGTTCAAGACCAACCTGGCCAACATTGTGAAACCCCAACTCTACTAAAAATACAAAAAAATTAGCCGGCCATGGTGGCATGCAACTGTAATTCCAGCTACTCAAGAGGCTGAAGCAGGAGAATCACTTGAACCCAGGAGGTGGAGGTTGCAGTGAGCCAAGATCATGCCACTGCACTCCAGCACTCCAGCCTGGGCGACAGAGCAAGACTCTGTCTCAAACAAACAAACAAACAAACAAACAAATAAATAAATAAATAAAACAGAGCAAACACTTCAAATTTATGTTAGAAAATAATGTTTTGATTATCGGAAATTTTATAAAAGTTATTCAAAACTGGGCAAAATTAAGATTCTCCATGTTATTATATTCAGAACAGTAAATAAAATAAGGTAAAAAAAATCTGGGTATTAACTTCATAAATAATTATTTCTAAAAACACCACAATTAATACATTCCTGAAATAACTATTTTTCGGGGAGAGTAGTCTATAAACAACAAAATGTGTGCTACAAAAAACTATCAATTTATGTAACTTGTTCATTATTTCCAAACTGTAAGTAAATCTAAATATATGTAGGAGATACTACAGCTATACAGCTTCAAAATACAATGGTAGATCCATGTCAAAATTATATTTTAAGTTACAGTAAATGTCTTCTTACTTCTTTAGGGTATTTTTTTGGTTCACATAAAAATATTTTCCAACCAATTCTACTGCTGGGACTATTTAGGCCTCCAGATTTTTCTTATTTATTTTCTACCAATCTCAAACAGTAAAGAATAAAAGTGTTTCACAGCCTGGAAGTTGGCACCAACACTAGAAAATTTTTAATACTTACTGCCCTTTCCCACTTTTGGCGGGGGAAGCGGCAACCCTTAAACATCCATCCAGAACTATTTCTTTTATTAATGTGGTTTGCTACTCTCTGAACCCTCAGCTGTACCGCTGCCGTACTTATAACCTCCAGCAAACACAAACTATAACTGATTTTTAATACCAATTTCTATGCAGTAAAGAATAGATCCTTACAAAATTCAAATCCTGACAAATAAGCAAATGGTGTACTATCACCCTATACTGTAACTAAACTTTATCTCCAATGGATAAACCCATTTCACTTACATATGCATTTTGAATTAAACCTAGTGCCTTTATAAAAGAGATTCTAAGAGAGATTAAAAAAAAAAAACCACCTAGAAAGCACATCATCTCTTGAGCTCTGAAAGCAGTGTTTACCCATTACTTTTCAAACTCATAGTATCTTCTGATAAACATAAATATCTCCTGCTTACATTTAACATTGTTATCCAGACATAAACTATTATAATATTGAATATGATTTTTTCCGAATCACAGAGCGTTCCCAGATTCTGATACTTGCCCTGGTTGAGAGCTGCTGTATTTAAGATGAAGATTTAACAACTACCAAAAATAGCAAATTTCTAAATGCTTTCAAAGAACTATAACTATATATACTGAAAAATATAAATGTGAGATAATATAAAATGAATCAACTTACACATATAACATGTTCGTATCCAAGTCAATGCAAACAACATCTTGTGGTGGGTCATGAAGATCAAAATACCTTGAGTCAACTCCAACTATAAATGGTAAAGGTGCACTAAGCACTGCAGCCAGTGAAAGAGGACAAAGTGGAATATATGGGCATTGCCACTGAAATGGAAAGATCATCTGGGAAAAAAGTTTTAAAAAATTAACCAAATTTTAAATTTGCAATAGAAATTATATAAGTAACTAATATACTAAGCGGGACCACTGAAAAACAGGTAAGTCTGTTTTGTTTACCTTAAACTTCATTCCAAAACTAAATGACTATAAAATACTAAGCAACACTATGAACAAATGTAATTAAAATTTTCAAGCCATGGCAATGATCATAAGCACAGCAGAAATACTAATAGCTCTTTGCACGTTAACTTTTCTAATATCTATACAAAGCCCACATTCCAATTTTATGGAGAGTCAAAATATAATAAAATGACCCAAAATGTCATAAAACAAACTTATGATCTTTAACTCTTACACGTTTCATTCACCTATTAATTCTCAAAATTACCTCAGATCAAAATCCAACTAAAAGCATCAAGGATTAAAAAAAAAAAAAAAAAAAAAAACCTACTGATTTTTCTGGGAATGCTAATAGCTTATTAAAGATCTCAACAAAAAAATTCCTAACCGTTCAAATAAACATCAGTGATGTTTGACATCTTAAAAAACAGTCAACAGGCTGGCGCAGTGGCTCGCACCTGTAATCCCAACACTTTGGGAGGCCAAGGTGGGCAAATCACTTGAGGTCACGAGTTCAAGACCAGCCTGGCCAACATAGTGAAACCCCGTCTCTACTAAAATAAAAAATTAGTTTTTTTTACACAGGTGAGGAACAAATAAATAAATAAATTAATTAATTAAATTAAATAAATTAGCTCGGTGTGGTGGCACACGCCTGTAATCCCAACTACTCATGAGGCTGAGGCAGGAGAATAGGTTTAACCCAGAAGGCGGAGGTTGGAGTGAGCCAAGTTCATGCCACTGCACTCCAGCCTGGGTGACAGAGCAAGATTCTGTCTCCAAAAAAAAAAGAATACAGTCAATATAAAACATTCCTCTGTTCAGACATGATGAGACAGAAAAAGAATAAAAAGAAGAGAAAAAAAAAATTCCTCAAGAATCTTTACCTGTTTTCCTTTACAAAACTTTAATCGCATCATTTGCGCTTTTTTTAAAAAAAGACAAGTTTTTGATGTTTTTTAAAAAAGAATAAATAAAGTTAAGGCCAAATGCAGTGACTCCCAACACTCTGGGTGGCTGAAGCAGGAGGACTGCTTGAGGCCAGGAGTTCAAGACCAGCCTGAACAACAGAGTGAGACTCTTATCTCCATAAAAAAAAAATAAATGAACAAATTTTAGAAAAAAAAATTTTAATAATTACCTAGTTACTAAAATTTTACTGATGATAATATTTTTCTTGTACTATAAAAATCCTTGTTATCTTTCAAGGTCTAGTTCAATTCTCACCCTTATCCATCATTACTCAACCCAAAGAAATGCCTATAACACTTACTACCTCTGCCAGCTATTGCAGAGGGTTATTCAGGATTGGAATTTTGTCTTCAAACATTTATTTACTTAATATTTGGGCCCTTGCTATATACCAATCACTGTTCTACATAATGGGAGCTTAACAATAAATGAAACAGATCACTGTCTTCATGAGATTTACAGTTTAGGATAAAAGTTTAGGATACAGCAACTTTTTCTGTAAAAATCAGTAAATATTTTAGGCCCTGTGAGCCATATTCTCTGTCTCAACTACTTAACTCTTCCATCATGCATGAAAGCAGTCACAGGCAAGATATAAATAAATGGCCTATGTTCCAATAAAATCTTATAGAAATCAGTGGAAGGCAGGATTTGACAGGCAGGATCCAGCCATCGTTTGCAAACACCTTGTCTAGCAGGAAGAGAGGAACAAAAAGGAAAAATATAATAAATAAAATATTATGCTATAGGCTGAGCATCCCTAATTTAAAATCCAAAATCCAAAGTGCTCCAAAACCCAAAGCTTTTTGAGGACAAACATGACGCTAAAAAGAAATTGCTCATAGAAGCATTTAGGACTTAGGAGTCTCACATTAGGGATGTTGAACCAGTGTGTATTCTGCAAATATGCCAAAATCAAAAAAAAAAAAAAAAATCCTAAATCCAAAGCGCTTTTTTCCAAGCATTTTGCATAAAGGATATTCTACCTATATGTCAGGAAGTGACAAGTGCTATGAAAAAAAAAAAGGAAAAGGAAAGGAAAGCCAAGTGAAGGACATCAGAGTTCAGAGCAGGAGAGAGGAAAAGCAGGTTATATGAGAACAAACAGGACAGGCCTCATTAATAAAGTGACAACAGAGCTAAAACCTGAAGGTGAGAGATTTAACCAAGGGGATATATAGGAGAAGAGTGCTTCAGTGAAAAGGAACAGCTTGGGCAAAGGCCTTAAAGTATGGGGAATGCCTAATGCTTCCAGGACAGTAAGGCCAGAATGCTGGAGAAGAGTGAGCAAGAGGAAAAGTAGTGGAAAATGAGATCAGACTGCTGAGGGACAGAGCCACTCACAAAGGACCCTGCAAGAACTTCAGATTTCCTTGAGTGACAATTATCTTCTATTCAACAAAAGGTATCTAACAAACCTTAGAAAAAAAGCAATGTGTTAGCAAAATATGACATCCTTCTCTTCACCTTTGCCTTTTGCAACTCTATAGGGTCACTTTTTATAATGCTCTCGTACGTTTCATCAATCGTTGCTATGGGTCTCCATTAATTCTTTGATATTCTTTGACATTTAAATCATTCTCATCTTGAAGCATTTGTTTTGTCACCATTCTTTTCAATGTTCTCTTCTTCAAATGGTAACTGGCATAACTACCAATCATGACTTATAAATGATTTTGCATGCAATTCAGACAGCTTTCCAACATCAATTACATAAATCTAATATACTCTGGAATTTTTCATAAGAGTACCAATTCCATGTAGCACTTTTTTCAGCTGTTCTTGCACCATATTACTGAAATCCATCAAGAAACTAGGGCAACATGATTCTGACAAAGGGGCTTGAATAAACACTAATGTTTTATTTAGTAAGAAATATTTAGGTGGGAACTTACTTTCTTTTTTTTTTTTTTTAAACAGAGTCTTCAGCTCACTGCAACCTCCACCTCCCAGGTTCAAGTGATTCTCTTGCCTCAGCCTCCCGAGTAGCTGGAACTACAGGTGCTCACCACAATGCCCAGCTAATTTTTGTATTTTTAGTAGAGACGAAGTTTCACCATGTTGGCCAGGATGGTCTCAATCTCTTGACCTCATGATCCACCCGCCTCGGCCTCCCAAAGTGCTGGGAATACAGGCATGAGCCATCACCCCTAGCCTGGGTGGGAACTTTCTAAAATGTGTTCACCAAAAAATATTTTCATATTCTAACAACTTTTGCTTTCACATACAACTGTGATGACTTGGAAAAGTAACACTTAATGAGGATCCTCCTTATAAGCTGTTTCTTATGGTTATTATTGTTTTTAGTCCTAACAGTACTTCTCCAACCAGATAAAGATCTTAGAGACATACCCAATACAACAAGTATTTATTAAGGACCTACTCTGTGCTAAACAACTATAACAAGTGGTGAGAATACAGGAGTAAACAAGAGATCAGGTCCTTACTCCTAAGAGACTTACATTCTTAAAATGGGGAAGGGAAGAGAGCAGAGTCAACTATTTTAAATTAAACAATTAATGGGTGATAGGGTTGGAGAAGTGGAACATCTAAAGTTCTATACAATGGCCTATTATTAATGCCCTATATATTCAGACTTCATTTTTTTTTTTGACAGAGTTTCGCTCTTGTTGCCTGGGCTGGAGTGCAATGGCACGATCTCAGCTTGATTCTCCTGCCTCATGTCTTCCAAGTAGCTGAGACTGCAGGCATGTGCCACCACACCGAGCTAATTTTGTAATTTTAGTAGACACAGGGTTTCTCCATGTTGGTCAGGCTGGTCTCAAACTCCCAACCTCAGGTGATCTGCCTGCCTAGGCCTCCCAAAGTGCTAGGATTATAGGTGTGAGCCACCATGTACAGCAATCAAACTTCATTTTAAGTGCAATGGGAAGCCAAAGCGTTTTAAGCAGGGAACAACTTCATTTTTAACAACTTAATTTTCATTTATTATGCTTGACAAAAGAGCTAAAGCCTCTGTATATTATCCTATTTCACAATCACTTACAATTTCCATATATTACTGATTCACAATTATTAAAAGTTAAAATGGGGAGAAATTAACTATGTAATCATTTGCCTAATTTTAGAACAGCTGAAACTGGTCACAGCCTCTCAATACAATCAGCTTCATTCTCAGGCTTTATTATACAAGTATATAGTTTTTACTCTGGGAAGAACTCTAAAATATGAACAATTGGAAATAGACATTTTTCCTCAGATAGAAATAACCTTTGTTTTCTTTATATTTCCTATCTCTCTTTGCCAGTAGATTATGTTCAACTTTTACTGGGCCGGTAATTTTTCAAAGTTGCTTTTTAAACATTTGTTGTTGCTTTCAAAGTTGCTGTTTTTGAAGGAAATTCCCCTTTGGAGTAAAAATTACCTGTCAGTAATTTTGTCCTAAAAGGAAAATTCTATACTTACAGCTACAACCGCTTCAGCAACCCCAGTCAAGACTGCTGGCCTAAGAGAATGCAGCAGAATTTTACTCTCAAGTAAAACAAAGAGCAGCAGTGTTGCACAATTCTCAGGACCCAGATTCATTAGCAAGGTGCTAAAATTGGCTCCACTGAGAAAAAAAAAGAGAAAAAGAGATCATTGTGAACTATTTTGCTAAAACATGTTAAGATTTGCTTATTAAATTATTTCCTAAGTATTAACAGATTGAAAGTCTAGAGTTAATTTCAAGTCTTCACTTATTTATCAATGAAAAGTATCAAATTTAATAAGATCATATAACTGGGTCATTTAAACTCATCTTCTAGTGACAAAAGGCATTTATCAAAAAAGATTTCCCTGAATAGCCATTTGAGTTGAGCTTAGAAGAATGGAGATAAAGATGGGAGTAAAGGGGTGACAGACAATATATGCAAGGGCCCTGGAGCAAGAATAAACTGTTGTCATAGCCAGTAAGTTGAAATAAATCTATTGTGACTAAAGCATAGTAAGGGAAAGGGTGAAAACAGCAACAGAGTAGGCTGAAATTGAAATGATACTATTATATTTGCATTTTCAAAAGGACACACTGGCTACAGGGTGGATAAAGAACTGAAGAAAGATGAGGAAAAAGGTACCAAATAAGAGCCTAATAGTGAATTAGTCTGGGAAGACATCACGCACACCTAGTGTGATGCAGACGAAAAGAAGTAAATGGATTCAAGACATTTAGAAGGTTAAAATCAGTTCACCTTGAACATTTAGTTATGAACTAGATATGGGAAGGAGAGACGAGAAGAAAAGGGAAGTATCTACTATATGCAATCTTGCAACTCTCTTAACTGTTCCCATTTATAAAATAGCCTCACCATCCATCCAGCTATCAAAGTTAGAAACATTAAGGCTATATGTACCTAGTTTGTAAAATAACAATTAACTTTATTATACTAATCACTAAAATATTTTAAAGCATTCTGCTCCAAGTGAATAAATATATCATTTTAAATAGCAGTAATTACCTTAGTGGTAAAGGTGTAGAAACTGGCTGTGATAATATTAATGCATCATGAACTGACAGCTTAAAAAAAAAAAAAAAAAGATAAAGGTATATTAACCAAACCAAGAGATAAATTTCCAAACTGCTTTTGAAATCTATATATTTAGATCAAAGGTAACACTGAAAACATTAATAGTTTAATATGCAGACACACTTTTTGAAATGTACTAAAATATAAAATAATAGCAGTATTTACTAAGCAGTATATTAGTTCTTTCTCAGAATTTAATTTGACAGAATTTTGATTCACTTAATCAGTTAAGATACAATCATTTAAAATTTATGAAATCATTGCTTTTGAAAACCCTCAAATTCAGTTTTGCTCAACAGCCTGTAGGCAATTAGCAATTGCTTGGCACATTAATACTTGCGGAACTGAAATAACATTTAAGATCAACAATATCTGACTTAATCCTACCATATACAATGTTAAGAATGTCTTAGAAAAACTTTTAAATGGCTTCCCTCTATCAACCAGTGCTACTCAAAGTATGTTAAGTATGCCAGTATGTTAATTCTTACAATCCATAAAGATATAGTATATAAATGAAGAGCAAAACGTTAAGCAACTTTTATGACAATTTGACCTCTCTCCCATATCCAAGCACGTGATCAGTGGAACTACTACTATAGAGAGGGTACAGACCTGTTCGTGTTGCATATGTTACAAGCTATATATGCATATGTCACAACCTACGTCTGCTACTTACAGAAAATAAAAGGAAACTGGTCCTTCAGCATAGTACTATTATAGACCTTGTTTAAGTTAACCTCCTCCAACCATTGCTCAAACATGCCCAAACATAATCCTGGGTTTAAAATTAGCTACATAAAGGCCATGCAAGGGCCAAAGATGAAAATGTTATGAACCAAGGATTATAATTATTCCAGTTCTGTACACTCAAATCCAGAATCCAGTAAGAAAGGATGATCGGTAAAACTACAAAGCACAGAAAATCCAAGGACTTCGCGAATGCATACTGCTCCACCCCAAACCCAAAGGTATACAAAATCTACTCAGCAATGATGGGAGAAAACATATGCAAAGTTCTCCCCAAATATACTCTTTTTTGCTTACCTGGACAAGGATTCTCGGTCTTTGTGGTGAAGGAAAAGGGATGTTTTGCATAAAATGTGAAATGTGCCTAGAAAAAAATTTGAAATAAATATCATAATTACTTTTCTAAAATGCATCACAGGTTTTAACAAATCTTAAGTCTCACCATGTATCATCCCAGATATGACATGGCCATCTATAATATATGCAAAGTAAGCAACTTTGCTTAGTGTAAATGAATGTATCCATGCCCACTAAACTTCTGAAACACACAATGTATTTCCTGACTCAAAGTCTATATTTATATCCCCTATAATTATCAAATAAATAAAAATAACATAAAAATAGTTTTCATGAAAGAAGTGAATTTTTATAGCCCTGGTTATCAGTGCCAGTACAGGGAGCAACTAACTGTGATATAATGAATTTACACTAAAATTGAATTTAATCCCAGATGTACTACTCTAACTTTGAAAGGCCACCTAACCATTCTATTTCTGCACCTATAAAAATTGCTTCTTAAGGCTGGGCGCGGTGGCTCAAGCCTGTAATCCCAGCACTTTGGGAGGCCGAGGCGGGTGAATCACGAGGTCAAGAGATCGAGACCATCATGGTCAACATGGTGAAACCCCGTCTCTACTAAAAATACAAAACATTAGCTGGGCATGGTGGCGCGTGCCTGTAGTCCCAGCTACTCAGGAGGCTGAGGCAGGAGAATTGCCTGAACCCAGGAGGCGGAGGTTGCGGTGAGCCGAGATTGCGCCATTGCACTCCAGCCTGGGTAACAAGAGCGAAACTCCGTCTCAAAAAAAAAAAAAAAATTGCTTCTTAAGTTTCTTCAAAGTTTGAAACTCTTAGGAGTCACAAAAATGCAACATATTACTTCAACTGAAAAAAAAAATTGATTATATACATTGATTGTATTTTCACAAGCTATTCATAGAATCTTAATTTTTCAAAAGGTTGCTAAATTATCACTAACATTAAATTTTACTTCAAAAAACTTTAAATTAGTCTGACAGCTGAAAGTTTAACCCAGAACTATAAATCATTAAATTGCCATTTCAAGAGTACAAAATGAAAGTTGCAACCATATTTCAATATCAAAGTGTGATGAGTTTATGTACAGTACTCTTTTTAAAGCTGATTTTTGGACAGCATTATTTTTAAACCTTCACATAATTACCCCTACCCACTAAACTAGCATGATATTCTTTCTGCTATAATGTAAAAGTTCTGAAATTATAAGAAACATCTATGTTTACACATACTTTAGTACATTACAGAAAGCTCTTGACACATTTTGGTTTGTTAGCGGTATACATATATTATAAACTAACATAAACAGAAGTGAATGTGCCACTAGAAATCAGAAAAGATGGTTTAAAAAAGAGTAGCTCAACGTACATTTTTCTTGCTTACAAAAGATTTCCATGACAAAATGGACAAACTGAAGAGAAGGCTCAAGGAGTTCTATCAATGCTAAAACCAAAACCTCACTTTTAACATCAGCCAACTCATGCTTACTCATTTCTGTATCACTTTAGAGAGGATTTATGGTTAGAATTTATAGTGGCCACTTGGATGAGTGTGTGTGTGTATGTGTGTGTGTGTGTGTGTGTGTGTGCCCGTAACTATTTATCTTTTGGTTATTAGAAGATAAACAGAAAGAACAACACTCACAACACTCACAATAATTTATATGACTTACTTCTTCAGCTGAATTCTCAAAAGATTATTTGGCCATCATTACCACTACTATCCAATTTTAAGTTCACAGTCAATGATTCAGGTGAAGACAGGAGTAAGTAAAAAGTTGGTGTCTCATGCCTATAATCCCAGCACTCTGGGAGGCAAAGGTGGGTGGATCATGAGGTCAAGAGTTCAAGACAAGCCTGGCCAAGATGGTGAAACCCCTTCTCTACTAAAAATACAAAAATTAGCCAGGTGTGGTGGTGGACGCCTGTAATCCCAACTACTCAGGAGGCTGAGGCAGAGAATTGCTTGAACCCAGGAGGTGGAGGTTGTAGTGAGCTGACATCGCACCACTGCACTCCAGTCTCTTGAGTAGCAAAATTTAAATTTAAATTCAAAAAAGCTGGGTGACTGTAGCCTTTCTTCCCTTCCAACTTTGCTGCTAAAAGTTACACAAACAATGAAATGTGTATATTTATATACCCAGTTTTCCACCAGTCATCTTTCTAATCATTATACATACTTTTCAATGGGAAGAGGATGTGGTCCAGACACAGAAAGTTTGTAGATAAACATAAGAAATTTCCTAAAAGCTTCAAAAAAAGGCCAGTGTGAGAGTAAACAAATGCATTTGTTTGTATTGATGGATTTGGAGACCATTTTTCTCTCCACAGGCGTCAACAGGCCCAGCTGCATAAGCTGTTTCTCTGATAGAAGTTCCCGAGAGTATGGTTCATAAAATTGAATGGCAGCTCCATATACCTACAGAGTAAGAGAACTGTTATAAGATTTGAGTTTGTTTTAAAGTATTAACTTTTCTTTTTCTCTTATTACACAAGAAATATTTGCTTGGAGTACACTTATACAGATAAATTACCAAAAAAAAAATCTTACCCAAAATTCTATCCCAGAGATAACCAGATTTTTATGTAAATCCCTCAAGATTTTTTCCACTGCAATTTTATATATTCAACTATGTATCTTACACAAAAATGGATGGTAACCTCTTGTAACTTGCTTTCATTTTTAAAAGTGAAATTTTTTTTACCTAGCTCCTACCCTAGAGCATGAACTCTAATGACTCGCTCAACACATTTTTTGTGTTTTGTGTGTTTTTTGTTTTGTTTTGTTTTTTGGGGTTTTTTTTTTTTTTTTCTGTTTTTTTGACGGAATCTCGAGCTCTGTCACCCAGGCTGAAGTGTAGTGGCCGATCTTGGCTCACTGCAACCTCCAACTCCTGGGTTCAAGAGATTCTCCTCCCTCAGCCTCCCAAGTAGCTGGGATTATGAGTGCGTGCCACCACGCCCAGCTAATTTTTTGTATTTTTAGTAGAGGCAGGGTTTCACCATGTTAGCCAGGATGGTCTATATCTCCTGGCTTCATGATCCACCCACCTCGGCCTCCTAAAGTGCTGGGATTATAGATGTGAGCCACCGTGCCCGGCCCAGATTTTTTTTAATTGGGTTAAAATATACATAACATAAAATACACCACTTTAACCATTTTCAACCACTTTAACAATTCACTAGTGTTAAGTAACTTCAAAATGGAGTGCAACCAGTATAACTATTCATTTCCAGAACTTTTTCACTATCCCAAACAAAAGCTCTATAACCCTTAAACAGTAAATTCCCATTCTCTTGCCCTCAATCCAAGTCCCTGATAAGCTCTATTGTACTTTCTGTCTCTATAAGTATAGCTATTCTAGGTACCTCCTATAAGCGGAACCATACAAAATTTATTCATTTGTGTCTGGCTTATTTCACTTGGAATAATGTTTTCAAGATTCATCTATGTTGTAGCACATACCCAAATTTCATTCCTTCTTAAGGAATAAATAATAATTCCATCATATGCATATACCACATTTTGTGTATCCATTCATACGCTGATGAACATTTGGATTGTTTCCTCCTTTTGCCTATTACGAATAATCCTGCTACAAACACTGGTATACAAGTATCCTCTGTTTGAGTCTCTGCTTTCAATTATTCTGGGTATATGCCTAGGCATGTAAGTGCTGGATCGTATGGTAATTCTATGTTTAACTTTTGGAAGGGGTTGCCAAATTGTTTTCCACAGCAGCAGCATTTGATTTTCTTATCAGCAATTCACAGGTTCAATTCCTCGATATCCTCGCCTTGTATGACATTAAGATACAGCTGACACTCCTCTGTCTTAAAACTCTTTACTCCTCTGTTGTCTTTGTATTCCCTAAACTTCTAATGTACACTTCTATTTAGAAAATTTCATTCTCTCATGGTTTTAACTATAATCACTAGACTAAAAAAACACAAATTTTTACCTGATCGAAACTCAGACTCCAATATCCACCTGGATGTCGTACAGGCATCCCAAACCAATATTTTCAAAAGTGAACTCATTATCTAAATATTTCATCCAATATGCCTAATCTTACTCAGTTATGTCATACAATCCCCAAGCTAGAAATTCTGAAGTCAAACTCAATTCCAATTCCACTTACCACATATCAAAGCAACTACTGAGGCCCTAACTGGTCTCAAGTGAGAAAAAGCATTTTAGTGAAAAATACACTGAAGAAAGAGTCGTTCAGAGATAATATCTGATCCTTCAAAAGTTCCCCACTTCAGGTAAAATGTCACAATCTGTATAAGTGGCATGATGTTCTCAACTCCTGATAGTACCTGCTGTTCCTGCTCAACAATACAGAGCTACCAGGCACATAGACTAGTTCATAATTTTGTGCCTTGGTATATTTTGCTTAGCCTTGGTACTTCCTCTGATCTGTCCATTCCTTAAAACACTGCAAAGAAATTCTATCACTATACCCATCCCCTTCTCCCAACAATCAATCCTTACTTCTGTATTTTATAAATCTTGCCAAGTATTTAGTTATTATATATATCACAATAACCCTTGCCTTTACACACATACCATTCCCAGATACAATTATTTCAAAGTGATCTCCAAGTTTTTAACAAGCAGTATGACAAATGTATAAACATAAATTTTACACACCTCAATGCTTCCATGTTGCTATCCCCTAACTAATGAATAAACCAAGCAGATCACCCAGTATCCACATCTCAAATGAGACTTTATTGTTCTCTACTGTCAAAGTATATTAGGTAACTCTTAAATGTTTGGAGATCTTAAAATTTTCAGTTATTTTTACTAATTTCAGCAGGAGAAATTATAAATGATTATTAAGCTAACAGTTAGTTTAGTAGTAGGCAATCAAGTTAATACAATATTGATCTTCACTCAGCATTTTCTATGTTCCAGGCACTATGCTGGATACTTTACATACATTATCTTTAACATACTGATTATAAACGTGTAGCCTGTACCTGTAGAATGAGGTCATAGATATATTTTGTTTCATCCACATGAGTCAGTTCAGGGTATGTTTTTCCAACAAATATTGCCTATTTTATTAAATTTCCTTAGAAAGTTTTCTATTTTTAGGCCGGGCGCGGTGGCTCAAGCCTGTAATCCCAGCACTTTGGGAGGCCGAGGCGGGTGGATCACGAGGTCAAGAGATCGAGACCATCCTGGTCAACATGGTGAAACCCCATCTCTACTAAAACTACAAAAAATTAGCTGGGCATGGTGGCGCGTGCCTGTAGTCCCAGCTACTCAGGAGGCTGAGGCAGGAGAATTGCTTGACCCCAGGAGGCAGAGGTTGCGGTGAGCCAAGATCACGCCATTGCACTTCAGCTTGGGTAACAAGAGGGAAACTCCGTCTCCAAAAAAGAAAGTTTTCTATTTTTAAATTTCTACTCCTATCAGCTTTTTATTATGAATACTGTTTATTTTTGCCTTCTCTTCTTTATAAATCAGTTTATGTCATTATTACTGTTATATACAATGTATGTTTTACATCAGACAATAAATGTCTTTTCTCTTTTTTGGTTTTTTTGTCTCTGGTGTTCCATCATTGCACTATGATATAAAAAGAGGCGGAATAGGCCAAGCGTGGTGGCTGACACCTGTAATCCAGCACTTTGCGACACCAAGGCGGGTGGATCAGCTAAAGTTAGGAGTCCGAGACCAGCCTGACCAAGATGGTGAAACCCTATCTCTACAAAAAAAAAATACAAAATTAGTCGGGTGTGGTGGTACATGTCTGTAATTCCACTACTTGTGAGGCTGAGGCAGGGGAATCACTTGAACCTGGGAGGCAGAGGTTGCAGTGAGCTGAGATCACGCCATTGCACTTCAGCCTGAGAAACAAGAGTGAAATTCCATCTCAAAAAACAAAACAACATAAAAAGGTGGGATTATTCATTTATTTACTTGTTTACTTTTCTCTGCTGCAGATTCAGAGTGCATCACTAATCTGAAGACTCAATTTTTTCATCAACCTTGGAAAACTCTCAACCATTAGCTCTTAAATGTAGCTTTGTCCTTTTCTAGTCACTCCTGCTGGAACTCATTAAACACCTATTAGACCTTCTAATTTTTATCTGCTACATTTTTTGACTCCTTTTATGTTTTACATTTGTATGTGCCACATTTAAGGTAACCTATCTTCCACTTCACTAATTCTCCCTTCAGGTGTGTCTTATCTCTGCTTTTTTTCTTCTTTTGAGACAGAGTATCACTCTGTAGCTCAGGCTGGAGGGCAGTGGCGCAATCTCAGCTCACTGCAAACTCCGTCTCCTGGGTTTAAACGATTCTCATGCCTCAGCCTCCAGAGTAGCCAAGATAGTTCTTACATTATTTCAATAATATTTTAATTTATAACATCTTTTATATTATCATTCTGTGATTTCAATGTCTTGAGGGTCTAACCCAGCTTTTTAATTGCGTCTCTTGATTCTTTCTATGGTACCTATGTCTTCTATTTGTCATCATCATCTCGAGTCCTGGGTTTTGAAAGTGTAGAGAAACTTTATCTTTGCTTCTGTAAAGTTCCCGAGGTATCAATATCCTGATAGCAATTTTCATGTGGATTTCTCATCATGGGGATGACAGTGTAAATTTAAACCAAAATGTATCATGTCCAAATAATCCAAACATTCAAATAAAACTTGTATTAACCACTTTATAAAATAAAAACATGGCAAAAATAGGTTTAATCAATGATGCAAAAACATACCTTTTTGGCTGAAGAACCTGTCAACACAAAAGTTGAAAAAACTGGAAGTGGATATTTGGTTTCTGGATCCCAGCACTCAATAGTGGCTCCCATAGGAAGGCAGAAGAGAGGTACATCTGATTCTGAGAGTGGAAATGACTCATAGTCCTCTTCTGGATATCTAAAAATTAAACCTTTTGAAGAATGAGACAACAATAAATGTTTTAAATAGTTACTTTGCCATAAATTACATATGATAGATATTAATGGAATATTTTAATACCAAATTTCATGGCAATACTTGTGTGGTATTTTTAAATCGATTTTTATCTTGCTATAACAGAAACTACAAGAAACAAGTTTGCCCCTGATATTTTACCCATGGATTTATAGTTCATTGTAACATAAAAATGTATTAATATACTACTTGAGACTCCATTCAACCAATCTTGATCACCAATCAATGTATTTTCTTCTACACATGCCAACAACTTACGAAAAATCGTAAGAAACATACAAAAAAATTTACCAACTATTTCAGTTAGTCTGTGAAAAATTCAGGGAAGAGACAAGTGTTATCAAATAATACTGAGGCAACAGAAATTATCATAGCCCCTAAACTCATCTTGAGAGAGAAGCAGGGTAAAAGGCATGCAACATGAAAAGTAAACGAGACAGAAACGTTGTGACTAAGTACAGAGTACATGAGACCCAGAAAGTAGGAGCAAGGGGCACTTTGAGAAGCACAATGAAGCCCCTTCAGAATAAATTACCTACATGGCATCAGTTCATTAGCCTCTAAGGACATCAATACATGGACCATCTCCAAGTGAAAAACTTCAAAATCAGTAGTAGAATTTTGAGCCCAAATTCAGTATCCAAAACTCTCTATTCTAAAGTAAGTGTCTCATATCAAATAACTGAATGCTTTTTTACAGCTTAAGTTTTTTAAGTGATATCCCTCCCCACAAAAAAAATTAAGAAATCACATACAATCAACATATTACAGCAGTATTAACAGTATCACTTCTTTTTCTTTTTTTTTTTTTTTTTTTAAAGACAGAATCTTGCTCTGTCACTCATGCTGGAGTGCAGTGGTGCAATCACAGCTCCCTGCAACCTCCACCTTACGGGTTCAAGCAATTCTCATCTCTCAGCCTCCCAAGAAGCTAGGACTACAGGTGTACACCACCACGCCTGGCTAATTTTTGTATTTTTAGTAGAGACAGGGTTTCACCATGTTGGCCAGGCTAGTATCAAACTCCTGGCCGCAAGTGATCTGCCCACCTCAATCTCCCAAAGTGCTGGGATTACAGGCATGAGCCACCATGCCCAGCCTACAGTATCAAATTTTAAAATAATACTGAATTTTATATTTTTTAGCTGTTGCCATTATTTTTATATGGTAAATTAAATGGTTTGGTTCATTAGTATGAATGTTGTTTCATGAAAGGCTACAATTTTTGGATATTGATTTGCCTGACTTCCCTGAAGTAAAACTTTATTTCAAGAACTGTGCAAAATCAAAAAGTAATTAGCACTGCTTCGTTTCACAAAGAAGTATTCCAGTATCTTTTCTATTTACAACTGGAGCATACCTGTATTTTCAGTTTTTATCCCACCATACCAGTGGGATGAAGAGGTGACACTTAAATCTTTACAGCCCTTGACACTTTAATGTGCAGTAAGAATGTGGCGATAGATTTCTCAAACACTTCATGGCAGAAAAGTTTCTCAGGCCCTCCTCTCCTCCATATAGCTGATTCTTTGCAACAAAGGAGAAAGGAAGCAAGTCCACCTTTCATGGCAAGTAACATGTGGTTTCAAATCAGACACACAGAGATAAGAAAAGGAAATATAAGAAGTAAAGATGCAGTTGACACCTTTCTGATTGCCAAAATATAAAAGGTCAGAGAGTAAACAACTTTCCATTATACTGTTAAGTCGATTAACGCAGACCAAAAGTTTGAATGTTTATTCCACATATGTTTGCTTTGGATAAATGTTTAAATTAAATTAACAGCATGTTTGGTGGGGGTATTAATATATCTATGTATATGTAATGTATTTAAGAAAACATTTATCTTTATATGCTATAATTATAGATAATTTTATGAATAGATCAATTCTACAAACTATATAAGGGAATATACTTTGTTTCTTTAGCCAAATGTTAATATGCACCAATAAGTACAGCAATTGAGACAATTTTTTTTTAAATTCACTTACCAGCCTTATATGCTATTGCATTTGAAGCAGGTACAGACTTCTTATAACACAGAAACACGCTGGAACCCCACTGTAAAACATAAATTAGGTTTATAAAAAGACAAAAGAGTGAAAAGAAATTCATTTTGTTGGATATTATCTAAAGATTCTTGTTATTTACTCAGGAGAGTCTTTAAAATATGTTTATATGACAAACTACATAGTATAAAATACATCACAGCATGAAGTTCAGAACACTGAAATAAGAGAGTAAGAAAACAATGCTACAAAAATCAAACTAGTATGAAGGCAGTTTCAAAAGATTTAATTTTGCAATGACCCAGAGATTGCCCCTGCTTGTAAGACACAGCACAAAGTGGAGTGCGCACTGGAGCCCAAAATGAGGAAGACTGGGATCACTGGAGTGCTACGAGGTCATCACCTCCAGAGGCAACCCTGTCTTCACTAATTGGTCTGAGTGCATTTGTCACCTCCGTCTATATAACATTAAGCTAATATTAGTTTGACTTGAAGGTATTTTTCAAAGTAAATCTGAACTAAAATAAACTGTAGTCTTTAAAAACTATGAATCAAATGTTTATGTTCATTTTCCTCTTCACTAGAGTCCTTTTAAAAAGTAAGTATGCACAACTGCAATATTTTCTCTTCAGCCCAAGAGTTCAGGAGCATCCTGGGCAACTTAAGGAGACTCTGTCTCAAAAAACAAAACAGGCAGGCATGGTGTCTCACGCCTGTAATTCCAGCACTTTGGGAGGCCGAGGCAGGCAGATCACTTGAGGTCAGAGGTTCAAGACCAGCCTGGCCAACATGGTGAAACCCTATATCTACTAGCCTGTAGTCCCAGCCACTTGGGAGGCCAAGGTGGGAAGATCACTTGAGTGTGGAGGGTCAAGGCTGAGGTGAGCTGTGATCACACCACTGCACTCCACCCTGGGAAACAAAGCAAGACTCGGTCTCAAAAAAAAAAAAAAAAATTGAATGAATGAATAAATCAATATAAGGAGAGCCCCTACCATTCTATCCCTGCAGTTATCCCTGAAGATACCAGTGAAATCCAAAAGGTAATAAAACCTTTGTTAATGTAACTCAAACAGTATTAGGATTAACTCCTCCAAAAATATCCCTGACTTAAAGATGAAATTATTGTAAATCACGGGATGGGATTTTAAACATTATTATCAATCATAAAAATTAGGAAAAAATAAAAACAAACATCATGAAAATATAAAATGTGAGTAAAGTATATACCCAACAGTAAACAGCAATCCAAAACATATCCTTTGTTTTCATATGAAACTTTGAAAATAAAAACTTTATTCTTACCATTCCACAATTTAAGTTTTTATCAACTTTGCAGAAGGTATGAGGAGGAGTTTCTCCTTTACTGGTTACAATAACACAGATATCAGTTACAGCCAAGGAATTCTGGGGTCGAACTGGAGGAGCCCTTCGATAAGTGATAAAGATTCTTTGTGAAGTAGTTGAACTATTGTTGACATTGGCACAGCGACCATAGGGTGTGGCTAGGATCACTTCACATCCTGGAATAAGCCGTTCTTTCCCTTCATATAGAACTCTGCATGGCAGGAAGGAAGGGAAGAAATAGATATAGATACATACATACACACAAACATATGTACCTATATATATACATACTACATACATTTCAGGTTAATGCTGATTTTCTTCTTGAAACCAAGAAAATTTTTTTGGTTTCTCCTATTGTTTCCCAATCTCCACTACAAACCAAATTTAAATTATTCCTTTGGGAACTTTAAGTCTCTTAATTATTTTTCAAAAGCCAAAACATAATTTGAGAAATGTAAACAGGATTGAACAACTTGATTTTTTTATTGCTTAATAACAAGCAACATATGAAAAAAGAAACAGGAAACACCACAAACGTCTTCAGGTCAATTCCTAGACGTTTCAACAAGTATTCAGATGTTTTCATAAAAATTCCCTTCATAATTTGTCAATGTTTTAGCTTTAAAAATTATTTGAAAACTATAAAACATTAAAGAGCTAAATAAATAAGACATCTTATGCTTACGGACAAAAGACAATATTGGTAAGATGGTAATACCCTCAAATAGATCAATAAAGTCAATGCAATTTCTATCTAAATCCCAGCTGCCTCTGTTTTTTCTTGTCAAAGCAATCTGGAAAAAGAAGAAAGGTGGAGGACTCACGCTTCCCTATTTCAAAACTACCACACATTTACAGTAATCGGTGCAATGTACTGGCATAAGGATAAACATATAGATCAACAGAATTCAATGGAGGTTCCAAAATTAAGCCTTTATATTTGCATCTGTTTATTTCAACAACGGTGCCAAGACAATGCAATTAGGAAAGAATGGTCTTGTCAACAAGTGGTGTTAGAATAACTGTATATCTACATGCAAAAGCATGAAGCTGGACCCCTTCCCTGTACTACTCATCAAAAAAACTAAAAATGGATCAAAATTAATGTAAGAACTAAAACTATAACAGTCTTAGGAAAAAAACAGGGATAAATATTTGTGACCTTAGGTTAGACAAAGCCTTCTTAAATATAATACCAAAAGTACAAGCAACTAAACATGCTAAGTGAAGAAAAATAAAAAAACAGTCACAAAGACCACATATAGTGATTCTGTTTTTATGAAATGTCTAGAATAGGCAAATCCATAGACAGAAAGTAGATTAATAGTTACCTAGGGGTAGAAGGTGAGAAAGACTACTAAACAGCAACTGCTAATGACCATGGGGTTTCTTTTTAGATAGATGAAAATGTTCTAAAATTAATTGGGGTGGCAGCTGCACAACTCTGTAAATAATACTAAAAATCACTGAATACACTTTAAGTAAATAAACTGTGTGACATGTGAACTGTATCTCCATAAAGCTGTTAAAGCCCAACTAATATTAAAATATACTATAAAGCCTCTATATTTAAATCAGGAGAGTATTAGCAAGTAAGTGAACAGACAAACAGAAGAAAAATCTAGTATATGATGATGGTCATATCTCAATATACAAAGGGAAGGATAAATTTTTAAATTTAATAAGCAGGATTTAGATAATTGGATTGTCATTTGGAAAAAAATAAAATTCTGTCCATACTTCAGACTATACACCAGAAGGGGATCCCCCAGTGGATCACAGATCTAAACATAAGGAATGAAATCATACTAGTGCCAAATAGAAGTATACCTAGCAGTTCCAAAAGACTATGACTCAAAATCTAGTAGCAATAAATATGAGAGTAGAAAAATGAACTACATAAAATAAACTTTACATGACAACAAACACCATAAGCCAAGATAAAAGACAAGTTATAGAGTTGAAGAAAATACTTGGCAACTTATTTCACAAAAAGTTCATCTTCCTAATACATAAAAAAAACTCCTTTTAAAAAATCAAGGTAAAGATTAAAAATCTGTTCATAGTGTAAGCAAAAGAAAAAAGAAAATCACCCATTAAACATATGTAGAAATGCTTAACCTCAATGAAATTACTGTGATATACAATTAATCTCTGTGAGATTGACAAAAAATATAAAAGTCAGACCACATACTTTGTTGATGGGATGTGGATAAAAAAGCACTCACATATATGGCAAAATATAAAATGGCACAAACACTATAGAGAAAAATTTAGTAACATTTAACAAAATTATATGCACATTTATACTTTAATCCAGCAATCTTTCCTAAGATCTACCTGAAAACATACCTCCAAAAATATGTAACAATAAATGCACAAAGTTATTCATCAAGTATTCTTTTAATATCACAAAACTGGGAACAACCCAAATGTCCATCAGTAGGGGTTTTGTTGAATAAAGTAAATACATCCACACAAATAAGTATTATACAGTCAGACAAAATAATGCAAAAAATCTTCTATTCAGATACAGACTGATTCCCAGTACATACTCTTAGGTGAAAAAAGCAAAGTACAAAATAGGATATGGAGTATCTACATTTTGGCTCCTACTTCCTTTCAATTAGCTTAGTAAACAAACGAAAAAATGTCATTTGTTGGCGACAAGTATATTGTTCATTATTCTATAGTCTATCATCTAGGAGAAAAGGATGCTTGTGTTTATTATAATAGTTTATCAACTTTCCATATGTCTGAAGTTTCTCAAAAAACAAAAGAGCTGGAGAACCAAATCAGCTGAAAGTCAATGAATCTGATAAAGAGAAGAAAATAAGAATTGTGTATGGTCTATGATTCTGTATCTTAAGAAATGCAGCTGATATATAAAACAACATACTGCCCTGTTCAGATTATACAGACATGCACCACATAACGATGCTTCAACCACAGACTACATATACTAAGGTGGTACCATAGATTAAAATAGAGTTGAGAAATTCCTATCACCTAGTATGTACAATACTATATCTTTTATCATTAGAGTATACTCCTAGTTACAAAAAAAGTTAACTGTAAAACAGTCTCAGGCATAAGAATGCCATCTGGAATACCTCCTAAAGGTATCATAGAGCTTATAACAACTCTATGTGGGTTACTACCCCTGAAGACCTTTCAGTGGGACAAGATCTGGTGGCAGAAGGCAGAGACAGTGATGATACTAGCTCTCTGTAGGCCTAGGCTAACGTGTCTTTTTGTCTTAATTTTTAACAAAAGAGTTTAAATAGTTTAAAAAAAAAAAAAAAAAAAGCCAGGCACAATAGTTCACACCCATAATCCCACCACTTTGGGAGGCCAACGTAGAAGGACTGCTTGAGGTCAGGAGTTCAAGAACAGCCTAGGAAACATAGGAAGATATCATCTTTGCAAAAAACTTTCAAAATAAGAAAACTGTATTTTTAACCAGCCAGGTGCGATGGCTCACACCTGTAATCCTAGCACTCTGGGAGGCCAAAGTGGGCAGATCACCGGAGGTCAGGAGTTTGAAACCAGGCTGGCCAGCATGGTGAAACCCTGTCTCTACTATAAAATAACAAAAAGATTAGCCAGGCATGGTGGCAGACACCTGCAATCCCAGCTACTCAGGGAGGCTGAGGCAGGAGAATCACTTGAACCTGGGAAGCAGGTTAAAGTTGCAGTGAGCCAAGATCATGCCACTCACTGCACTCCAGCTTGGGAGACAAAACGACTCCATCTCAAAAAAGAGAGAGAGAGAGAGGAAAAAAAAAAAAAAAAACCCCAAAGTTTAAATACCAAGCCAGTCCCAGCTATTCAGGAGGGTGAGGCAGGAGAAGGATCACTTGAGCCCAGGAGTGCAAGGCCAGCCTGGGCAACATAACAAGCCTCCATTTAAAAGAAGGTTTTTTTGTTTTTTTTTTTTAATTTTTGCCGGGTACAGTGGCACATGCCTGTAATCCCAGCACTGTGGGAGGGAGAGGTAGCTGGATCACTTGAGTTCAGGAGTTCACAACCAGCCTGGGCAACATGGAGAAACCCCACCTCTACAAAAAACAAAAACAAAAAAATTAGCCAGGAGTGGTGACACACACCTGCTACTCAGGAGGCTGAAGTGAAAGGATTATCGCCTGAGCCCAGGAGGCGGAGGCTGCAGTGAGCCTAGATTGTGCCACTGCACTCTAACCTGGGCAACAAAGTGAGACCCTGTTTTGAAATAAATAAATAAATAAATAAATAGTAGAAGAAATTTTTTTAAATAGAAAAAAACAATAAGGATTTAAAGAAAGAAAAACATTTTTGTATAGCTGTATGGTATTTGTGTTTTAAACTAAGTATTACTACAAAAGAATCAAAAAATTAACAAAACCTCTAAAAATTTATAAAGTAAAAAGATTACAATAAGCTAAGGTTAATTTATTAAAGTCTACAGTAGTGTACAGTCATGTCCTAGGCCTTCATATTCACTCACCACTCACTCACTGACTCACTCAATATATCACATGTATATATGGTAAAGTATTACAGGTATTCTAAAAGCACATAAATTTTACAGAAGAGTCAAGGTAGCCATTTGGGCTGTGCTGGGTACAAAGGTCCACTCTGTAGGCTTTTACAAAAAAGAATGACTTCATTGGTAGACTAGATACGAGATATTTCATGAAAACTGTAACACTTATCTGTAAACACCCTCCTCCCAGCACTGAAAGCCACACAGTACAACTGTATTTAAAACAGGACTGCTCTTTTGTTAAACAAGAACAGATCTTCACAAGAACTCACTATATAACCCAAGCAGCTCCTTAAAATTACAGTGTCTTTATTACAGCTTCTCATTCTATCGTGTTTAATTAATCAACTTATTTGATTAGCACAACAGAAACAAAATGACATTTTAGGGTCTTATGTCTTCATTTTAATATTCTTTTGAGAGCAAATGATCTATCAATTCAAGTGCAATACAGAGAAATTCAATAAGGGTGGATACAAACATGTAATATATTACTATAATTAATCCTGAAGTAACAATACAACTATAATAATAAACTATCAATAATAAAACTATCAAGGATTTCAAATTTCTACTTCCATGAGTCTTAAATAAATTTTTTTCTTTCACTACAGCAAAGAAAATAAGTCACCATACCCAATATCTGTAAGGGGTGGTTTATCTCTCCCTCTCTTGTAACAGAGGAAAAGTTCTGGGCTTTTCAGACTTCCATAATTCAGGTTTGCCTGGAGAGCTGATGGAGTAGCTTCCACACAGGTGTAACCTTCAGGTACTGTTTCTCCAGCTGATTTGATAATAACAGCAATGTCTGTAATTGGAGCTTTAGGTCCAGTTGACTTAGTATCTAAACGATTTATTTCTTGATCCAAAAGGGTAGATGTGTCAGTGAGACCAGCTACGACAAAGTAGTCTGTCACTCTTGGTCCTTTGTCTTCTATCATGGCTGCTACTATATTTCCTAGAAGAGGGAGAAGAAAGATATCAATAAAACACTTTATCCTGACAAAAATTAATATATCCCTGAGTTAACAATCATCAATTAGCACACTTCTCAGCTGGAGTTATAATCAAATTGTCATTCTGAGATGAAGGCTATTTTTATCATCCCGTCAGATTTTACCTCCTACAAAGTACAAGTTAACAACATCAATTCATTTGTAACACAACTATAATCTTTTCACTTGTGTAAGGCTCTATTAAGAGTAATCTCCCGGCACAGTGGCTCATGCCTGTAATCCTAGCATTTTGGAAGGCCGAGGCAGGTGGATCACAGGTCAGGAGATGGAGACCATCCTGGCTAACACGGTGAAACCCCATCTCTATTAAAAATACAAGAAATCAGCCTGGCGTGGTGGCATGCTCCTGTAGTCCCAGCTACTCGGGAGGCTGAGGCTGGAGAATCCCTTGAACCGAGGAAGGAGAGGTTGCAGTGAGCCAAGATCACGCCACTGCACTTCAGCCTGGGTGACAGAGCAAGACTCCGTCTCAAAAAAAAAAAAAAAAAAAAAAAAACCCAAAGTTTAAATACCAAGCCAGTCCCAGCTATTCAGGAGGGTGAGGCAGGAGAAGGATCACTTGAGCCCAGGAGTGCAAGGCCAGCCTGGGCAACATAACAAGCCTCCATTTAAAAGAAGGTTTTTTTGTTTTTTTTTTTTAATTTTTGCCGGGTACAGTGGCACATGCCTGTAATCCCAGCACTGTGGGAGGGAGAGGTAGCTGGATCACTTGAGTTCAGGAGTTCACAACCAGCCTGGGCAACATGGAGAAACCCCACCTCTACAAAAAACAAAAACAAAAAAATTAGCCAAGAGTGGTGACACACACCTGCTACTCAGGAGGCTGAAGTGAAAGGATTATCGCCTGAGCCCAGGAGGCGGAGGCTGCAGTGAGCCTAGATTGTGCCACTGCACTCTAACCTGGGCAACAAAGTGAGACCCTGTTTTGAAATAAATANCTAAAAATATAAAAATTAGGCTGGGCACAGTGGCTCACACCTGTAATCTTAGCACTTTGGGAGGCCAAGGTGGGTGGATCACCTGAGGTCAGCAGTTCAAGATCAGCCTGGCCATGATGGAGAAACCTCATCTCTACTAAAAATACAAAAATCAGCTGACTGTGGTAGCGGGCACCTATAATCCTAGCTACTCGGGAGGCTTAGGCAGGAGAATTGCATCAACCCGGAGGGTGGAGGTTGCAGTGAGCCAAGATTGCTTCACTTCACTCCAGCCTGGGCAAAAAAGAGAAACTCCATCTCAAATAAATAAAAAAATATTAGCCAGGCATGGTGGTGTGCACCTGTAGTCCCAGCTACTCAAGAGGCTGAGGCACGAGAATCACTTGAACCAGGAAGGCGGAGGTTGCAGTAAGCCGAAACTGTGCCACTGCACTCCACCCTGGGCAACAGAGTAAGACTCTGTCTCCAAAAAAAAAGTCAGGCCTGGTGGCTCATGCCTGTAATCCCAGCACTTTGGGAGGCTGAGGTGGGTGGACTGCTTGAGGTCAGGAGTTTAAGACCAGCCTGGCCAACATGGTGAAACCCCATCTCTACTAAAAGTACAAAACTTAGTCAGGTGTGCTGGCAGGTGCCTATAATCCCAGTTAGGCTGAGGCAGGAGAACTGCTTGACCCTGGGAGGCAGAAGTTGCAATGAGCTGAGACAGCACCACTGCACTCCAGCCTAGGCAACAGAGCAAGACTCCATCTCAAACAATAATGGTAAAAAAACTATCAGAGGTGGACTATGGTATTTTCCTTTGAGCCAAATGCCTTAATGAACAATATTCAGACCATTCAAAATATCGTTCACTTTTAAGTTACAGGAGTTTTAGAGCTAAACTCCACATTTAAATAAATTGAGTGCATCATTAATTAGTCAAGATCTAAGATCAGAAATATTAAAGAAATAGTAATAAATAATCATTAAAGCAGTTTCTTAACAATCCAGTTATAACTCTTTGCTTTATAAACATTAAACTTTCCACAAACACAATGTAAAATAAGGAAGCTTAGGAATCATTAAATATTTTATATCTAAAAATACCAGAGCATAAGAAACAAAAACCAATGAAACCATTCCCACAATCAAGATAGTGAAACATATCTGTCAACACCAAAATTTTCTTTTTCCACTTTCATTATCTCTCCTCCCCAGGCAACAAGTTATCTCCTTCCTATCACTATAGATAAGTTTCTAGAATTTATATAATAAGTAGAATCATACAGTATATATTCTTTCTCTGGATTCTTTCACTCATCATAATTATTTTGTGATAAATGCATGTTGTTGCTTATATCAACAGTTCATTCCTTGTTATTACTGAGTGATATTCCACTGTATGAATATACCACAGTATGTTTATGCATTCACCTATATTAATAGACATATGGGTTATTTCCCGTGGGAAGCTATTACAAATAAAGCTGCTATGAATACCCATGTACAAATCTTATGGACATAATGCTTTCATTTATCTTGGGTAAATTCCTAGAACAGGATGGTTGGATTAGGTGTTTATAGGTCTAAAAAACTGCCAAACAGTTTTCTAAAGTGAGTGTACCATTTTTTTCACTCTTGTCAGCTTTATTTGAGAGTTCCAATTGTTCCACATCCTCTTCAACACATTATAAGATCGGTCTTTTTAATTTTGACATTCTAATCAGTATGTAGTGATATCAACTTGTGATTTTAATTTGTAAGTACTGTTGATACTGAACATCTTTCCATTAACTTATTTTCCATCCATATATCTTCTTTGATGAAATTTCTGTTCAAATGTTTTGCCCATTTTTTTAACTGAGTTGTTTATTTTCTCATACAAGTTCTTTATGTTCTCATGAAAGTTGAGAGTTCTTTATGTATTCTTGAGACATGTCATCTATCAGATATATGCTCTGCATATATTTTCTCCCAGTCTGTGACTTGTCTTTTTATAATCTCTTATAGTGTCTTATGAAAAACAGAGGTTTTATAATTTTTATGAACTCCTATTTATTAACCTACTCTGTATAGATGATGCTTGTAATGTCATTTCAATCATGTCTGTCAGGCATGGTGGCTCACACCTGTAATCTCAGCACTTCGGGAGGTGGAGGTGGGTGGATCACCTATGGTCAGGAGTCTCGAACCCCTGGCCTCAAGTGATCCGCCCACCTCTGGCCTTCCAAATTGCTGGGATTTCCAGACCAGCCTTACCAACATGGAAACCCTATCTCTACTAAAAAGACAAAATTAGCCAGGCATGGTGGTGCATGCCTGTAATGCCGGCTCACATCTGACAAAACTCCATCTCTACCAAAAAAAAAAAAAATAATAACCCCACAAAAATCAGCTATAATCCAAGCTACCCAGGAGGCTGAGACAGGAAAACCACTTGAACCAAGGAGTCTGAGGTTACAGTGAGCTGACATTGCACCACTGCACTCCAACCTAGATGACAGAGCAAGACTCCACCTCAAAAAAAAAAAAAAAAAGAAATCATGTCTAATCCAATGTCATTAAAAAAAAAAAAAATCTCTCTCATGTTTTCTTCTAAATGTTTTATAATTTTAGGTTTTACATTTAGGTCTATGATGCATTTTAAATTGATTTTTGCATAACGGAGCAAGGTATAAAAGAAGATTCATTTTTTTACACATGGATATCCAATTTTTCCAGAACCCTCTGTTGAAAAAACTCTCCTGGCCAAGCGCATTGGCTCATGCCTGTAATCCCAGTACTTTGGGAGGCCAAGGCAGGAGAATTGCTTAAGTCCAGTAGTTCAAGACCAGCCTGGGGAACATAGCTGGAGTGCAATGGCATGATCTCGGCTGACTGCAACCTCCGCCTCCCGGATTTAAGCAATTCTCCTGCCTCAGCCTCTCAAGTAGCTGGGATTATAGGCATGCACCACCATGCCTGGCTAATTTTGTCTTTTTAGTAGAGACAGGGTTTCCATGTTGGTAAGGCTGGTCTGGAAATCCCAGCAATTTGGAAGGCCAGAGGTGGGCGGATCACTTGAGGCCAGGGGTTCGAGAACAGCCTGGCCAACACAGAGAAACCCTGTCTTTACTAAAAATACAAAAAAATTAGCCCGGTATGGTGGAACATGCCTATAATTCCAGCTACTCGGGAGGCTGAAGTACAAGAATCACTTGAACCAGGGAGACAGATTGCAGTAAGCCAAGATTGTGCCACTGCATTACAGCCTGGGTGACAGAGCAAGACTCTATCTCAAAAAATACATATATATTAATTTTTACCTTTAAAAAAAGGCCTACTGTGATTTTAATTAGGATTGCATTAAAACTATATGTCAAGTTAAGGAGGCTTGATATCCTAGCATGGATTCATGGGTCACTGAGTCTTCTAACCCATGAACAAGGTTAATCTCTGCATTTACTTAGATCTTTTAAATTTTTTCAGCAATGTTTCAGAGTTTGCAACATACAGGTCTTTCACATCTTTGGTCAGATTTATTCCTAAGTCCTTAATAATTTAGATGCTATTGCAAATGTCATCATTTCATTTTTAATTCAATTTCCAATTATTCATTGCTACTATACAGAAATACAATTGATTTTTACATATTGATCTTACATAATGGAATCCTGCTAAAGTCACTTATAAGTTTAGAGCATTTTTGTAGGTTCCATCAGACCTTCTACATAATGTATCTGTGAATAAAGACAATTTTTACTTCTTTCTCTCCATTGTAGATGCTTTTTATTTCTTTTTCTTGCCTTATTGCACTGGCTAGAGCATCCAGTACAGTGTTCAGGATAAATGGTAACCAAAGATATCCAAATGACCAATAGACAAATATGTTCATCACTGGTCACAGCAGCACTATTCACAACAGCCAAGAGGTGAAAAGAAACCAAGTAACCATCAACAGGTGAATGGATAAACAAAATGTAATATAAACATGCAATGGAATATTACACACCCTTCAAAAAAGAATGTAGTGCTGACATATGTTACAAAACGGATAAACCTTGAAGGAATTATGCTAAATGAAATAAGCCACTCACAAAAAGACAAATACTAGATGATTCCACTTGTGTGAGTTACCAACAGTAGTCAAATTAATAGAGACGAAAAGTAGAAAGGGAGTTTGCCAGGGGCTGGGGTGAGGGAAGAATGGGAAGTCGTTTCATGGGTGTACAGTTTATATTAAGGATGACAGAAAAAAGTTTTGGGCATGAACAGTGACAACAGTTACCCAACTGGTACAGGGACATTGTCTTAATACACATTTCTTTTTCTTTTTTCAGAGACAAGCTTTCACTATATTGCCCGGGCTGGAGTGCAATGGCACAAGCAGAGCTTACTGGAGCCTCAAATTCCCAGGCTCAGGAGATCCTCCCACCTCATCCTCTCAAAGTGTTGGGATTACAGGCATGAAACACCACACCTGGCCTTAATACACATTTCCTTGATTTTAAAAAAAAAAAAAAAGCTGAGGGCAGTGGCACGTACAGTACCAGCTACTCGGGAGGCTGAAGCTGGAGGACTGCTTGAGCCCAGCCTGGGCAACATACCAAGCCCCTGTCTCTTATCAGAGAAAAAAGAGAGAAAGAAATAGTGAGAGTTGGAAAATCTGTTTTGTTCCAAATCTTATGGGGAAAGCATTCAGTCTTTTACCAATAAATATGACTCTATTTATAGGTTTATCATACACGCTACTTCTCAGGTTAAGAAAGTTCTATTCCTGAAACTTTTTAACAAGAATGGATGTTGGGAGGTGAGGCTGGAGCAAGATGGCCAAATAGAACTCTCCACTGATTGTCCCTCCTGCCCCTCAAAAGCATCTTTATACGAACCAAACAGCAGGTGAGCGATCACAGTACCTGGTTTTAACATCATAGTAAAAAAAGAGAAGGATGAATGGTTAGACAGGTGCTAGGATACACCCTATCTTGGTTAGTGGTTTCTAGGATAAGCTACAGCATCACATGGCTGTATGGGGTACCTTGGCTAGGACTCTGCAATGGAACATGCAAAGAATTTGTGACAGAACCACTTGCAGCCTTACTCTTCTGAGGAGAGAGTAAGGCTCCAAGTGGTTCATCATCAACTTCAATTAAATAATTAGAAGAAGTAACCGCAGGAGGAGGCAGAGCAAGATGGCTGAATAAAATCCTCCAGTGATGGTCCCCTGTGCAGGAACACCAAATTGAACAGTTATCCACACACAAAAAAACCTTCATAAGAACCAAAAATCAGGTGAGTGATCATAGTACCTGGTTTTAACATTATATTAAGGAAAGAGGGATGGGGTGCAGAGGCTCACACCTGTAATCCTAGTGCTTTGGGAGGCCAAGGTGGGCAGATCACCTGAGGTGAGGAGTTTGAGCCCAGCCTGGCCAATACGGCAAAACCCCGTCTCTACTAAAAATATAAACACAAAAATTAGTTGGGAGTAGTGGTCTGCAAGGGTAATCCTAGCTACTCCAGAGGCTGAGGCATGAAAATCACTTGAACCCAGGAGGCAGACGTTGCACTGAGCCAAGATCATGCCACGGCACTCCGGCCTGGGTACAGAGCAAGACTCCGTCTCAAAAAAAAAAACGAAAGAGGCACTGAAGAAAAAACAGTATTGAATCGCCTACACCACCCCTCCCCCATACCCTGGCAGAGGCCATGTGACAAGTAGCGAGAATCTGTGCACTTGGGGAAGAAAAGTACAGTGATTGCAAGACTTTGTATTGGAACTCAGTGATGCCCTGTCACAGTGGAAAGCAACACAGGGCAGAATCGGCCAGTGCTCCCAGAAGGAGCATTTGGACCAGCCCTAGCCAAAAAATAATCATCTATCCCAAAGGTCAGAACCTGAGTTTCCACAAGTCCCACCAATGTGGGCTAAAGTGCCCTTGGGTCCTAAATAAACTTGAAAGGCAGTCTAGGCCACAAGAACTTCAATTTCTGTACAAGTGCTGGTGCTGTGATAGGCTCAGAGCCAGTGGACTTGGGGTGCGTGTAACCTAGCGAGATACCAGCAGGGGCAGCCAACAGACTGCTTGTGTCACCCCTCCTCCAAATCTTGGGAGCACAGTTCGCAGCTCCAGGAGACTCCTGCTTGAGTTAAGGAGGAGAAAGAGTAGAAAGGATGTTGTCTTGAAACAATGGTACCAGCTAACCCATGGTAAAATAAAACACCAAGCCAACTCCTAAAGTCCCTGATTCCAGGCCTTCTGCTCCTGGACAGCATTTCTAGACCTGCCCTGGGCCAGAAGGGAACCCTCCACCATAAAAGGAAAGACTTGCGCCTGGCAGGATTCACAACAAGCTAACTAAAGAGCCTTGGGCCTTGAATAAAACATCAGCAGTAGCCAGGCAATACTCTAACCGAGCCTTGGTGGTGATAACCAAGGAGAGAGACTCCTTCTGCTTAAGGAAAAGAGACAGACAAACAAAAAGTACTTTGTCTTGCAACTTGGATCTGAGCTCATCCACAGTAAAATAAAGCACCAAGTAAATTCCTTAAGTTCCCAATTCCAGGCCCTGGCATCTGGACAGCATTTCTAGACCCATCCTGGGCCACAAGGGAACCCTCCACCCTGAAGGGAAAAACACAAGTCCGGCTGGATTCACAGCCTGCTGAATAAAGAGCCACTGGGCCTTGAATAAACATCAGTGGCAGCCAGGCAACACTACCGTACTGGAGAGACCCAGTGCTGTGCTGACTTCAGGTCTAACTCGGCATCATCCCAGTGGTGGTGATTGCAGGGGTACCTGTGTCACCCCCTCCCCGCAACTCCAGGTAGCTCAGCATGGAGAGAGATGCCATTTGGGGGAAAACAAGGGAAGAGAACAAGAGACTGTACCTGGTAATCCAGGGAATTCTCCTGGCTATAACCAAAGACCACTAAGGGCATGCAGCTATGAGTCTACAAGAGTCACAGCATTACTGCCTTGGGCTGCCCCCTAATGCAGATATGGCTACAGAGACCAAGGACTTACATAACAATCAATTCCTTTTGAATACCTGGAAAGCTTTTTCTAGAAGGATGGGTATAAACAAGCCCAGACTGTGAAGATTACCATAAATACCTAACTCTTCAATGCCCAGACATCAACAAACACCCACAGGCATCAAGACCATCCAGGAAAACATGACTTCACCAAACAAACGAAATAAGGCATCAGTGACCAATTCTGGAGTGACCAGAGATATGTGACCTTTTGGACAGACAAGTCAAAATAGCCTTTTTAAAGAAGCTCAGTGAAATTCAACATAACACAGAGAAGGAATTCAGAATCCTATCAGATAAATTTTAAAAAGACATTGAAAAAAATTTTTTAAATCAAGCAGAAATTCTGGAGCTAAAAAATTCAACTGATAAACAAGAATGCATAAGAGTCTTTCAACAGCAGAATTGATTCAGTAGAATAAAGAAATCAAGAGCTTGAAGACAGTCAGAGGGGCCAGACACAGTGGCTCAGGCCTATAATCCCAGCACTTTGGGAGGCTGAGACAAGCAGATCACCTCACCTCAGGTCAGGAGTTCGAAACCAGCCTGGCCAACATGGTGAAGCCCCATCTCTACCAAAAATACAAAAGTTAGCTGGGCGTGGTGGCGGGAGCCTGTAATCCCAACTACTCAGGAGGCTAGACAGGGGAATTACTTGAACCCGGGAAGCAGAAGTTGCAGTGAGCTGAGATTGTACCATTGCACCCCAGGGTGGGCAACAAGAGCAAAACTCCAACTCAAAAAAAAAAA
>NW_016107582.1:2959091-2962731 GCF_001604975.1 Cebus imitator
AAAAAAAAAAAAAAAAAAATCACCTGGAGATACAAAACTCCCTTGTAATTGCAGGTACACGAATACAGAATATTAACACCATAATTCTGGTTGTGTAAACTACTCACATCTTGAAAAGGAAGAATAAAAGAGGAAGCTATCAAAAATAATTAACTATGGCCAGGTGCAGTGGCTCACAACTGTATTCCCAGGTGGGGGTGGGCAGATGGCTTGAGCTCAGGAGTTCAAGACCTGCCTGGGCAACATGGCAAAACCCCATCTCCAAAAAAAAATTAAAAAGTTAGCCAGGTATAGTGGTCCATACCTGGGGTCCTAGCTACTCAAGAGGCTGAGGTGCAGGGATGGCTTAAGCCAGACAGGTTGAGGCTGCAGTGAGCTGAGACTGTGCCACTGCACTCCAGCCTGAGTGACAGAGCAAGACTGTCTGGAAAAAAAAAAAATCAAAAAACCTACAACAGATAAACAAAAAATAAAAGTCAAGACATTAAAACATACCACCAGAAAAAAAAAATCACTTTCACGTAAGAGGAAGGAAGGGGGAAGGGGGAAAAGGAGGGGAGGGAGGAAGGGAGGAGGAGAAGGGGGGAAAGGTCGGGGGAGGAAGGAAAAGAAGACCAGAAAACAAATAACAAAATGGTAGGAGAAAGTCCTTATTTATGAATACTGACATTGAATGTAAATAGACTAAACTCTCCAATCAAAAGACATAGAGAGGCTGAACGGATTTAAACAAGCACGTTCAAATCATCTGCAGCCTATAAAAAATAGGTTGGGCACAGTGGCTTGTGCCTACAATCTCAGCACTTCAGGAGGCTGATGCAGGAGGACTGCTAGACCCTAGGAATTTGAGAGTAACCTGGGCAAGATGGTTAAGACCCTGTCTCCATAAAAATAAAGAAAAATTAGCCAGGTGTAGTGTCATGTGCCTGTAATCCTAGTTACTTGGGAAGCTGAAGTGGGAAGATCCCTTGAGCCTAGGAGTTTGAGGTCACAGCAATCCATGATCATGAGGTCATAGCAAACCATGGCACTCCAGCCTGGGGGACAAAGTGAGATCCTGTCTCAAAAAAAAAAAAAAAACCCTTTGGCTGGGCGTGATGGCTTACACCTGTAATCCCAGCATCCCAGCACTTTGGAAGGCTGAAACAGGTAGATCACCTGAGGTCGGGAGTTTGAGACCAGCCGAAACAACATGAAGAAACCCCATCTCTACCAAAAACACAAAATTAGCCAGATGTGGTGGCACATGCCTGTAGTCCCTGCTACTCAGGAGGCTGAGGCAGGAGAATCGCTTGAACCCGGAAGGCGAAGGTTTCAGTGAGCTGAGATCATGCCATCGCACTCCAGCCCGGGCAACAAGAGTGAAACTCCGTCTCGAGAAAAAAAAACACTTTAAATAAAAATTTTTTAAAAAGAAATACACTTCACCTATAAAGACACACACAGACTAAAAATAAAGGGGTAGAAAAAGATATTCCATGCAAATGTAAACCAAAAGAGCAGGATTAGCTATACTTATATTAGACAAAACAGATTTCAAGATAAAAACCATAAAAATAGACAAAGAAAATCATTTATATAATGATAAGGGTGTCAATTCAGCAAGAAGATATAACAATTATAAATATACACGCACTTAACACTGGAGTGTCCAGATATATAAAGTAAACGTTATTAGAGCTAAAGAAAGATAGACTTCCAATACAATAATTACCAGAGACTTCAACAGCCCACTTTCAGCAATGGACAGATCTTCCAGAAAGAAAACTAAGAAACACTGGACTTAATCCACACTACATACTAAATACACCGAACAGATACTTACAGAACATTTCATCTACACATTCTTCTCCTCAGCACATATAACATTCTCAAGAACAGAGCATACGTTAAAAAAAAAAAAAAAAATTGAAATCATGTTAAATATCTTCTCTGACCACAATCCAATAAAAAAGAAATCAATAACAAGAGGAACTTTGGAAACTACACAAAATCATAGAAATTAAACAATATGCTCCTAAATCACTAGTGGGTCAATGAGGAAATTTAAAAATTTGGCTATGCATGGTGGCTCACATCTGTAATCCCAGCATTTGGGGAGGGCAAAGGGGACAGACTGCTTGAGCCCTGGAGTGCTAGACCAGACTGGACAACATGGTGAAACCTCATCTCTAGAAAAAAATACAGTAAATTAGCCAGGCGTGGTGGTACAAACTTTTAGTTCCAGCTACTCGGGAGGCTGAGGTGAAAGAATCTCCTGAACCCAGGAGGTCAAGGTGGCAGTGAGTTGTAATTGTGCCACTGCACTCCAGCCTGGTGACAGAGTGAGACCTTGTCTCAAAAAACGAAAGGAAAATTTAAAATTTCTTGAAACAAATGAAAATAAAAACAAAACCTATGGGGTGCAGCAAAAACAGTACTATGAAGAAAGTTTATAGCAATAAGTGGTGACATCACAAAAGTAGAAAAACTTCAAATAAACAACCGAACAATGCATCTTAAAAAGCTAGAAAAGCAAAAGCAAACCAAACCCAAAATTAGCAGGAGAAAAAGGTCAGAGCAGAAATAAAGGAAATTGAAACAGAAAAAACACAGAAGATGAAAGTAAAAGAAAATGTAGTTTTTTGCAAAGATAAACAAAATGAACAAACCTTTAGCCAGACTAAGAAAAACGGTGAAAAGCCTCAAATAAATAAAATCAGAGATGAAAATGGAGACATTACAAGCAATACCACAGAAATTCAAAGGATCATTAGAAACTACTGGCCAGACCTGGAAGTTCAAGCCTATAATCCCAACACTTTGAGAGGCCAAGGCAGGCAGATCACTTGAGGTCAGGAGTTTGAGACCAGCATGGCCAACATGGTGAAACCTCATCTCCACTAAAAATACAAAAATTAGCCAGGCATGGTGGTGCACGCCTGTAATCCCAGCTATTTGAGAGGCTGAGGCAGGATAATTGCTTCAATCTGGGAGGCGGAGGTTGCACTGAGCAGAAATTAAACCCCTGCACTCTGCACTCTAGCCTGGGTGACGGTGTTAGATTCTGTCTCAAAAGAAAAAAAAAAAGAAAGACAGAAAGAAAGAAAGAAACTACTGTGACTATGAGCAACTATATGCCAATAAATTAAAAAAACCTAGAAGAAACTACTAAATTCCTAGAAACATACAACCTACCAAAACTGAACCATGCAGACATTCAAACCCTGAATAGACCAACAAGTAACAAGATTGAAGAAGTAGTAGGAAGTCTCCCAGCAAAGAAAAGCCCAAGACCTAATGGCCTCACTGCTGAATTTTACTGAAGATTTAAAGAATTAATACTATTCCTACTCAAATTATTCTGAAAAAGAACAGAATACTTCCAAACTCATTCTATGAGGCCAGTATGAACCTGATACTAAAACCAGACAAAGACACATCCAAGAAAGAAACTGGCTGGATACAGTGGCTCACACCTGTAATCCCAGAACTTTGGCAGGCCAAGATGGGCGGATCACCTGAGGTCAGGAGTTCAAGACAAGCCTGGCCAATACGGTGAAACCTCATCTCTACCAAATCTACAAAAAAAATTAGCCAGGTGTGGTGGCAGGTACCTGTGATCCCAGCTACTCAGGAGGCTAAAGCAGGAGAATCACTT
>NW_016107582.1:2962856-2964441 GCF_001604975.1 Cebus imitator
AAAAAAAAAAAAGGGAAGAAAATTACAGGCCACTATCTCTGATGAACATTGTCGCAAAACTCCTCAACAAAACACTGGCAAACCAAATTCAGGACCAGCCTAGCCAAAAGGTTGAAACTTTGTCTCTACTAAAAATACAAAAAAAGTAGCCAAGTGTGGTAATGCGTGCCTGTAATCCCAGCTACTTGGGAGACTGAGGCAGGAGAATTGCTTGAACCTGGGAGGCAGAGGTTGCAGTTAGCCGAGATCGTGCCATTGCACTCCAGTCTGGACGACAAGTGTGAAACTCCGCCTCAAAAATAATAATAAATAAATAAATGGCAAGCAAACCGAATTCAACAATGTGTTAAAAAGATTATTCAACATAACCAAGTGGGATTTATATCAGGGAGACAAGAGCAGTTCCCAATAAACAAATGAGTCAATGAGATACAGCCTGTAAACAGAATAAAGGACAAAACTATATGATCATTTCAACTGATGATGAAAAAGCATTTGATAAAACTCAATATCCTTTCACTACAGAAACTCTCAAAAAATTGGGTATAGATGGAACATACCTCAACACAATAAAAGCTATATACAACAGACCCATAAAAGAGTCTGATTTCCCCATTTGGCATTATATGAAAAGCCTTACCTCTAAGATATGAAACACAACAAGGATGCCCACTTTCAATACTGTTATTCAACGTAGTACCGGAAGTCCTAGATAGAGCAATTACATAGGGAAAAAATAAAGATATCCAAATTAGAAAGGAACTAGTCAAATTACTCTTATTTACAAATGACATGAGGCCAGGCTTGGTGGCTCATGCCTATAATACCAGCACTTTGGGAGGTTGAGGAGGGTGGATGACTTAAGGTCAGGAGTTCGAGACCAGCCTGGCCAACATGGTGAAACCCCATCTTTTGGTAGATTAAAAAAATATATACAAAAATGTAGCCGAGAGTAGTGGCTCACATCTGTAATCCCAGGACTCTGGGAGGCTGAGGCAGAAGGATCACTTGAGATCAAGAATTTGATAACAGTCTGGCCAATATGGCAAAACCCCATCTCTACTAAAAATACAAAAATTAGCTGTATGTGGCAGTGTGTGCCTGTAGTCCAGCTACTCGGGAAGCTGAGGCATGAGAATCACGTGAACCTGGGTGGGGGAGGTTGCAGAGACCCAAGATCACACCACTGCACTTCAGCCTGGGCAACAGAGTGAGACCCTGTCTCAAAAAAAAAAAAAAAAAGGTGAAATGATGTATTTGGAAAAATGTAAAGACTACACCAAAAACTATTAAAACTAACACATTCGGCCAGGAACAGAGGCTCACGCCTAAAATCCCAGCACTATGGGAGGCCAAGGTGGGCCTATCACCTGAGGTCAGGAGTTCAAGACCAGCCTGGCCAACATGATGAAACCCCATCTCTACTAAAAATACAAAAATTAGCTGGGCATGGTGTCGCACGCCTGTAGTGCCAGCTACTTGGGAGGCTGAAGTAGGAGAATCACCTGAACTCTGGAGGTAGAGGTTGCAGTGAGCTGAGATCATGCCACTGCACTCCAACCTGGGCAACTGAGAAAGATTTGTC
>NW_016107582.1:2965220-2968955 GCF_001604975.1 Cebus imitator
AATAGGGGGAGACTGTCTAAAAAAAAAAAAAAAAAAAAAAAAAAGTCCATACAACACAATCTATATTAAATGCAATCTCTATCAAAATACCAATGGCATTTTCCAAATAAATAAAAAAATAAATCTGAAAATTTCTATGGAGCCACAAAAGACCCAGAATAGCCAAAGCTATCCTGAGCAAAAACAACAAAACTGGAAGAATCACATTATCTGACTTCAAAGCTACAATAGCCAAACAGCACGTTAGTGGCATTAAAACAGACACACACACCAATAGAACACAATAGAGAGCCCAGAAATTAATCCATACATCTACAATGAACTTATTTTCAACAAAAGTGATATGAACATGCAATGAGAAAAGGGCAGTCTCTTCAACAAATAGTGCTGGAAAAACTAGATATCCATATACAGAAGAAAGAAATCTCTATATTCCTATTTCTCACCACACACAAATTCAAATCAAGATCAAGACTTAAGTCTAAAACCTCAAACTATGAAACTACTACAAGAAAACATTAGGGATACTCTCCAGGACACTAGTCTGGGCAAAGATTTCTTTCTTTTTTTTTTTTTGAAAGAGGGTCTCACTCTGTCGCCCAGACTGGAGTGCAGTAGCATGATCTGAGCTCACTTCAGCCTCGGCCTCCCTGGCTCAAGTGATTCTCCTCCCTCAGCCTACTGAGTAGCTGGGATTACAGGTGCATGCCACCATGGCCTGGCTAATGTTTATATTTTTAGTACAGACAGGGTTTCACCATGTTGGCCAGGCTGGTCTCGAACTCCTGACCTCAAATGATCCACCCAAAGTGCTGGGATTACAGGCTTGAGTCACCACGCCCAGTCAAGATTTCTTGATTACTACCCCAAAAGCATACGTAACTAAAGCAAAATTGGCAAATGGGATCACATCAAGTTAAAAATCTTCTGTACAGCAAAGGAAACAATCAACAAAGAGGCAACCTACAGATGGAAGAAAATATTTGCAAACTATCCATTTGACAAGGTACTAATAATCAGAACATGGGCCGAGCATGGTGGCTCACACCTGTAATCACAGCACTTTGGGAAGCCGAGGTGGGTGGTTCACCAGAGGTCAGAAGTTCAAGACCAGCCTAGCCAACATAGTGAAAACCCATCTCTACTAAAAATACAAAAATTAGCTGGGCTCGGTGGCACACACCTGTGTCCCAGCTACTCGGGAAGCTGAGGCAGGAGAATTGCTTTAACCCAGGAGGCAGAGGTTACAGTAAGCAGAGATCACGCCACTGCACTCCTGCCTGGGTGACAGAGCAAGACTCCATCTCAAAAAATAAATAAATAACCAGAACATATAAGGACTTCAAACAGGAAAAAATCTAACAATCTAATTTTAAAAATAGGCAAAATATCTGAATAGGTTTTTCTCAAAAGAAGACATGCAAATGGCAAACAGGTATATGAAAAAGTGCTCCACATCACTGATCATCAGAGAAATGCATCAGAATTTCTCTAATCAAAACTACAATGAGATATCATCTCAAGCAAGTTAAAATGGCTTATGTCCAAAAGACAGACAATAACAAATGCTGACAAGGGTGTGGAGAAAAGGAAACCCTCCTACCCTGTTGGTGGGAACATAAACTAGTATGGCCACTATGCAGAACAGTATAGAGGTTTCTCAAAAAATTAAAAACAGAACTACCATACGATCCAGCAATCCCACTGTGATAGATATCTACCAAATAGAAAGAAAATCAGTACATCAAAGAAATACTGACACTTCCATGTTTATTGCAGCACTATTCACAACAGCCAAGATTTGGAAGTAACCTCAATGTCCATCAACAGACAAATGGATAAAGAAAATGTGGAATATATACCCCAACGGAGTACAATTCAACCATAAAAAAGAACAAGATTCTGTCATTTACAACAACGGGAATAGAACTAGAGGTCATTAAGTTAAGCCAGGCACAGAAACACAAACTTCACGTTTTCACTTCACTTACTCATTTGTGAGAGATACAATTTAAAACAACGAACTTAAGGAAATAGTAAAATGATAGCTACCAGAGGCAGCAAAAGGCAGTGGGGAGGTGGGAGGAAAAATGGGGATGGTTAAAGCATATAAAAAGAGTTAGAATGAGTAAGATCTAGTATTTGATAACACAACAGGATGACTACAGTCGACAATAATTTATTGTATATTTAAAAATAACTAAAAGTATCATTGGAATATTTGAACAAAGGAATGATAAACGAATGAGGTGATGCATAGTCCATTTACCCTGATGTAAACACACACTGTATGCCTATACCAAAATATCTCATGCATCCCATAAATATATACACCTACTATGCACCCATAAAAACTTAAAATTTAAAGAAAAAAAATGGATATTAGAATTTATCAAACACTTTTTCTGCCCTTTTTCTGATCATATTTTTTTTTTTTTATTTGTTAATATGGTAAATTACATTGATTTTCAAGTTATAGATCAGTCTTGAATTCCTGACATAAATTCCACTTGGGTCATCATCTGTCATCCTTTTTATATGTTCTTGAATTCCATTTGCTACAATTTTGTGTAAAATTTTGTATCTGTTAACCAGGAATACTGGCCCATACTTTTCTTGTAATATCTTTGGTTCTGGTATCAAGATAATACTAATGTCACAGAACAAGATGGGAAAAATTTCCTCCTCTTCAATTTTCTGAAAGAGATTGTACAGAAGCGGTATTATTTCTTCCTTAAATGTCTGACAGAATTTACCTGTGAAATTATGTGAGTCTGGATCTTTCTATGCATAGATTTTTAAACTACGAATTCAATTCCTTTAACATACACAAGATTGTTTAGCTTACCTATTTCTTCTTTCTTTCTCTCTTTTTCTTTCTTTCTTCCCTTCTTTTGACAGGGTAGCTTACCTATTTCTTTTCTCTGTCTCTCTCTCCTTTCTCTCTCTCTCTCTCTCTCTCTCTCTCTCTCTCTCTCTCAACAGGGTCTTGCTCTGTTGCAAAGGCTGGAGTGCGGTGGCACAATGACAGCTCACTGCAGCCTCAAACTCCCAGGCTCAAGTGATCCTCCCACCTCAGCCTCTCAAGCAGCTGGGACCATGGACATGCACCACCATACCCAGTGAATTTATTTTTGTAGAAATGAGGTCTCACCATGTTTCCCAGGCTGGTCTAAAACTCGGGGCTCAAGCAATTCTCCCCCTCCCAAGTGCTGAGATTACAGGCATGAGACACCTTGCCGAGCTCCTATTTCTTCTTGAATAAACTTTTGTGGTTTGTCTTTTAAGGAATTTGTCATTCTAAATTGTCAAAATTTACTGGCATAAAGTTGTTCATAATATGCTATTATCTTTTTAATATCTTTAGAAAATGTAATGATATCACCTCTCTAATTCCTGATATTAGTAATTTGTGTCTTCTCTTTTTCGTCTGATCAGCCTGGTTAGAAGTTTATCTATTTTAAAACTCGCCTTTGGTTTCATTGATTTTTCTATTGCTTTTCTGTTTCATATTTCTTTGAAGTCTACTTTGATCTTTATTGTTTTCTTTTCTCTGCTTATGCAGAGTTTAATTTGCTCTTCTTTTTCAAGTTTCTTAAGGTGGAATCTAAAGTCACTGACTTCTAATGTAGATATTTAGTGCTACAAATTACCTCCTAAGTAATGTTTCAGTGGCATCCCATAAATCCGGGTATGTTGTGTGTTTTCTTTTATTCTTTTTTTTTTTTTTTTTTT
>NW_016107582.1:2969357-2970398 GCF_001604975.1 Cebus imitator
AAAAAAAAAAAAAAAAAAAAAAATTAAAGAAAACAGGCCGGGCAAGGTGGGCCATGCCTGTAATTCTTGCACTTTGGGAGGTGATGGCAGGTGGATCACAAGGTCAAGAGTTCTAGACTAGCCTGGCCAAGATGGTGAAACCCTGTCTCTACTAAAACTCCAAAAATTGTCCAGGTGTGGTGGCAGGCACCTATAATCCCAGCTACTTGGGAGGAGGCTGAGGCAAGAGACTTGCTTGAACACAGGTGGCAGAGGTTGCAGTGAGCCAAAATCACGCCACTGTACTCCAGCCCGGGTGACAGAGTGAGACTCTGTCTCAAAAAAAAAAAAAATTTTTTTTTTAAAGAAAAGAATAAAAAAATTTTTTTTAAATAAAATGTTTTTCAGTTTCCAAATTTTGTACTTGGGAATCTCCAAGAATCTTTCTGTTACTGATTTCTAACTTAATTGCCTTATGGTATAAGAATGCACTTTGTATAACCTGAATTTTTACAGTTATCAAGACTTGTTTTATGGCTAAGAATGTGGTCTTTTTTTTTTCCCCCCATTTATTTTTTGTAGAGACAGGGTCTTGCTATGTTGCCCAGCCTGGTCTTGAACTCCTGGGATCCCAAAGTGCTGGGATTACAGGAGTAAGACACCATGCTCAGCCTGAATGTAGTCTGTCTTGATAAATTTTCCATATTCCATGTGCACTTTAGCCAAATGTCTCTTCTATTGTTGGGCAGAGTGCTTTATAAATGTCAATCAAGTCAAGTAAACAGTGTAACAAGTCTACTACTAGATCCTTGCTAGTTTTCTGTCAATTTGTGTTGTCAATTAGTAAGAGAATGCCATTAAAATATCTGACTAAAATTATGGATTTGTCCTTTTCTCCTTTCAGTCTATCAGTTTTTGCTCCATGTATTTTCAAACTGTTATTAAAGGTATAAACATTAAGGACTGTTATATCCTGGCCGGGCGCGGTGGCTCAAGCCTGTAATCCCAGCACTTTGGGAGGCCGAGGCGGGTGGATCACGAGGTCAAGAGATCGAGACCATC
>NW_016107582.1:2970559-2980537 GCF_001604975.1 Cebus imitator
AAAAAAAAAAAAAAAAAAAAAAAAAAAAAAAAGGACTGTTATATCCTTTCAATCAACCAATCCCTTTATCATTATTAAAAAAATTTAAAAATTATCCCTCTTCATTCCTGATAAAAATTAGTCTGTATGAAACAAAAGCTACTTTTCAATTTTAGATTTTATTAATACTTTCCTCTCACATGAAATGTATGTATAAGATACCTTTAGATTTACATAAATTTATAAACATGTTAATTGTAAACATTAGTTATGTGTAGATAATAGCATTTTGATGGTTTTTACATTTTAATTTTCTTTTTCTTTTCTTTTTCTTTTTTTTGGAGGCAGGATCTCACTCTGTTGCCTAGGCTGGAATACAGTGGCACAATCACAGCTCACTTCAGCCTCAAACTCCCAGGCTCAAGTGATCCTCCCAGCTCAGCCTCCTGAGTAGCTGAGACTACAGGCATGCAGCACCACATCCAGCTAATTTTTTCTAACTTTATTGTAGAGATTGGTGTCTCTCTATACTACCCAAGCTGGTCTTGAATTCCTGGCCTCAAGTGACCCTCCAGCTTCTACCTCCTGAGTCACTGAGATTGAGACAGAGTTTTGCTCTTGTTGCCCAGGCTGGAGTGCAATGGGAGGATCTCGGCTCACTGCAACCTCTCCCACCCCTCCCCACTGGCCAATCGATTCTCCTGCCTCAGTCTCCCTAGTAACTGGTATTACAGGTGCCCCTGCCCTCAACACACCCAGCTGATTTTTGTATTTTTAATACAAACAGGGTTTCACAATGTTGGCCAGGCTGGTCCTGAACTCCTGACCTCAGGTGATCCAACCACCTCAGCCTCCCAAAGTGCAGGGATTACAGGCCAGAGCCACCGTGCCCAACCCTGACTAGCTTTTTTATTTTAAAACATGTAATTGAAAAATAAAAATATAACATATTTAAGGAATACAATATGATGATTTGGTGTATATATATATACACACATTATGTACTGATTACCATAGTCAAATTAACACATCCAACACCACCACCCACAGTGACCATGGCGGGTGGTGGGAATAAGGACACTTAAAATTTGCTCTCTTCATCTAATTCCAAGTAAACAATACAGTATTATCAACTATGGTAACCATGCTGTACATTACATCCCCTCCCCATTTCCCCTACATCCTCCCCAGGCCCTAGGAACCAATCTTGTATACTCTGCTTTTATGAGTTCAACTTTTTAGATTCCACATATAAATGAGATTATGCAATATTTATCTTTCTGTTTCTGGCTTATTTCACTTAGCATAATATCTTCCAGGTTCATCCATATGTCACAAACGACAGGACTTCCTTCTTTTCATGGCTGAACAACAGTCTTCAGCTGTGTGTCTGTATGCCACAATTTCTTTTTAATTTTGGGGGGACAAAGTCTCACTCTGTCGCCCAGGATGGAGCGCAGTGGCATTCATCTTGGCCCACTGCAACCTTCGCCTGCCAGGTTCAGGTAATTCTCCTGCTTCAGCCTCCTGAGTAGGTGGGACTATAGGTGCGCACCACCAGGCCCAGCTATTTTTTTGTATTTTTAGTAGAGACGTGGTTTCACCATGCCTAGCTAGGCTGGTCTCCAACTCCTGACCTCGCGATCCACCCACCTCAGCCTCCTAAAGTGATAAGATTACAGATGTGAACCGCCATGCCTGGCCAATTTCATTATACATTCATCTGTCGATGGACACTGAGGCTACTTCCGTATCTTGGCTATTGTGAATCATGCTGCAATGAACATAGGGGTACAAATATTTCTTCAATCTACTGATTTCACTTCCTTTGGATATACACCTAGAAGCAGGATTGCTGAACTGTACAATAGTTCTGTTTTTAATTTTGAGAAGAACCCCCATATTGTGTTCCACAATGGCTTTTCCAATTTACATTCGCACCAGTAGGGTACAAGAGTTCTCTTTTACCGCACCCATATTGATACTTAGTATTAACAAAAACTTTTGGGTCGGGTGTGGTGGCTCACGCCTGTAATCCAAGCACTTTGGAGGCCAAGGTGGGTGGATCACCTGCGGTTGGGAGTTCAAGACCAGCCTGACCAACATGGTGAAACCCTGTCTTAAAAAAAAAAAAAAAAAAAAAAACCTTTTGAAGAAATGAAACTACTTGTAAAATTCAATTTATATATATAGTTTAACAATTAAAATTCATTTCCTAAAGCCGGGTATGGTGGCTCACACCTATAATCTCAGCAGTTTGGGAGGCCAAGGCAGGTGGATCATGAGGGCAAGAGCTGGAGACCAGCCTAGCTAGGCATGGTGAAACTCCGTCTCTACTAAAAATATAAAAAATTAGCCCAACATTGTGGCACGTGACCATCCTGGTCAATATAGTGACACCCCATCTCTACTAAAAATACAAAAATTAGCCAAGCGTGGTGGTGTGTGCCTGTATTCCCAGCCACTCAAGAGGCTGGGGCAGGTGAATCGCTTGAACCCGGGAGGCAGAGGTTGCAGTACGGCGAGATCACACCACAGCACTCCAGCCTGGGAGACAGAGCAAGACTCCATCTCAGAAAACAAAAACAAAAACAATTCATTTTCCAACTATAATTTTTCTATTTTTTATAGAGACAGGATCTCACTATGTTGCCTAAGCTGGTTCTGAACTTCTGGGCTCAAGCAATATCCACCTGCCTATGCCACCCTAAGCACTGGGATTATAGGCATGAGCCACCTTGCTCGGCCACCTTACTGTTCAGAATAGCACACATGCTAATAAATATCATTCATATCAACAAAACACTATTAACTTCAATTACAAGACTAAATGCACTAGGTTAGGTTGCTCAGAGTGACACCCTGTCTCAAAATAAATAAATAAAACTAGGCCGGGCACAGTAGCTCATGCCTAGTACACTTAGTACTTTGATAAAAGTACACCTTTATCAAAGCTATTTGCTACATTTAAGCAGTATAAAATAGGAGTTTGGCAACTTCCATTAGAAAGCATTATCAGGCTGGGCTCTGTGGCTCATGCCTGCAATCCCAGCACTTTGAGAGGCCAAGGCGGGTGGATCACCTGAGATCAGGAGTTCAAGACCAGCCTGACCAACATGGAGAAACCCCGTCTCTACCAAAAATACAAAATTAGCCAGGTGTAGTGGCGCATGCCTGTAATCCCAGCTACACAGGAGGCTGAGGCAAGAGGATTGTTTGAGCCATAAGTGTCACTGCACTATAACCTGTGAAACAGCAAGACCCCATCTCAAAAAAATAAATAAAAACAAAAATTAGCTGGGCATGGTGGCGCGTGCCTATAATCCCAGCCACTAGGGAGGCTGAGGCAGGACAATCGCTTAAACCCAGGAGGCAGAGGTTGCGGTGAGCCGAGATCACACCACTGCACTCCAGCCTGGGCAACAAGAGCGAAACTCTGACTCAAAAAAAAAGGCATTATCATAGTCAGGTTGACTGTCTGCGGAACTACAAAATTGAAGTCATTTCAGATAAAATCAGTTCCTCTTCAGAACACAAAGCAGTCTAATTCTCTACCATTGTACCTGCCACTGAAAGTTTTATAAAGAAGAGGGTTATAAAGAAGGGATGCAAACACAAATGCCTAAAAGGCCCTGGGCATGATATGAAGAGTCATGGAAACTAAAGAGAATGCAGGCTGCCACTACTACTAGGATCCATCCAATAGTTGCCAAATTAACTTGGAAAAATCAGAACTTCCTTTTTACCTTTTTAAAGAAATCAGGATTTTTATATAAATATCCAAGTTTTGAAATATTGGCAACTAATTAAAAATTCCTAAATATTAAGTCCAAACAAAACTACATAAGAAGGGTATATGCATCTAAAGGTTAAAAATCTAGAGAGGAATCACTTTTAATTTCCATTACAAAATATACTGACTGGCTGGCTGTGACGGCTCAAGCCTATAATCCCAGCACTCTGGGAGGTTGTGGGTGGGGGTGGGGCAGTAGATAATTTGAGGTCAGGAGTTTGAGATCAGCCTCGCTAACACAGCAAAACCCCAGCACTACTTAAAATACAAAAAAATTATCTAAGCCCACAAATAATAATAATAATAATAAAATTAGCCAGATGTGGTGGTGCACACCTGTGGTCCCAGCTACTCAGGAGGCTGAGCATGAGAATTATTTGGACCCTGGAGGCGGAGGTTGCAGTGAGCTGAGATAGTGCCACTGGCAATGAGTGTCTGCAGCTTTTCCAGGAGCACGGTGCAAGCTGTGGGAGAATCTACTATTCTAGGGGAGAATGCACTCCAGCCTGCGTGACAGAGGGAGACTCTGCTTTAAAATATATATATATAAGTACACACACACACACACACACACAGAGAGAGAGAAAGAGAGAAAGAGAGAGAGAGAGAGAGATTTGTTTAAAAGGTTAAATGGCTAGCTTTACCAATAAAGACATGTGAGCCAACGAAGCTATCAAACTGATAATATAACCACACTGAAGGAACTGAAAAAATAATCCAAATAACTATTTTCTCTTAAGAGACAGGATCTCACTCTGTCACTCAAGCAACCATACAGTGGTACCATTATAACTCACCACAGCCCTGGACTCCTTGGGCTCAAACAATCCTCCCATTTCAGCCTCCTGATGAGTAGTTATGACTACAAATGTGCAACACCAGGCCCAGCTAATTTTTTTTTTTAATGTACATGATATGGTTTGGCTGTGTCCCTACCCAAATCTTATCTTGAATTTTAACTCCCACAATTCCCACATGTCATGGGAGGAACCCAGTGAGAGGTAACTGAATCATAGGGGCAGGTCTTTCCCATGATGTTCTCATGGTAGTGAATAAGTCTCACAAGACCTGATGGTTTTAAAAGAAAAATGTTTCCCTGCGCAAGCTCTCTCTTTGCCTGCTACCATTCATGTAAGATGTGACTTGCTCCTCCTTGCCTTCTGCCATGATTGTGAGGCCTCCCCAGTCACATGGAACTGTAAGTCCAATAAACCTCTTTCCTTTATAAATTGCCCAGTCTCAGTTATGTCTTTATTAGCAGCATGAGAACAGACTAATACAGTAAATTGGTACCAGTAGAGTGGGGTGCTGCTGAAAAGATACCCAAAAATCTGGAAGCAACTTTGGAACTAGGTAACAGGCAAAGGCTAGAACAGTTTGGAGGGCTCAGAAGAAAACAGGAAAATGTGGGAAAGTTTAGAACTCCCTAGACACTTGTTGAATGGCTTTGACCAAAATGCTGATAGTGATATGAAGTCCAGGCTGAGGTGATCTCAGATGAGATGAGGAACTTGTTGGAAACTAGAAAAGAAAAGTGACTCTTGTTATGTTTTAGCAAAGAGACTAGTGGTATTTTGCTCCTCCCCTAGAGATTTCTGGAACTCTGAACTTGAGAGAGATGATTTAGGGTATCTGGCTGAAGGAAACTTCTAAGCAGCAAAGCATTCAAGAGGTGACCTGGGTGCTGTTAAAAGCATTCACTCTTATAAGGGAAGCAGAGCTTAAAAGTTCAGAGAATTTGCAACCTGACAATGTAGTAGAAAAGAAAATCCCATATTCTGAGGAGAAATTCAAGCCAGCTACAGAAATTTGCATAACTATCCAGAAGTGGAATGCTAATCCCCAAAACAATGGAAAAAAATGTCTCCAGGATGTCAGAGGTTCTTCATGGCAGCCCCTCCCATCACAGGCCCAGAGGCCTAGGGAAAAAAAGTGGTTTCCTGGGCTGGGCCCAGGGTCCAGTGCCGTGTGCAGGCTAGGGACTTGGTGCACTGCATCCCAGCTGCTCCAGCTGTGATTAAAATAAGCCAAGGTACAGCTCAAGCCATGGCTTCAGAGGGTGCAATCCCCAAGCCTTGGTAGTTTCCATGTGATGCTGAGCTGGCAAGTGCGCAGAAGTCAAGAACTGGGGTTTGGGAACGTCTGCCTAGATTTCAGAGATATGTATGGAAATGCCCAGATGGGCAGGAGGAAGTCTGCTGCAGGGACAGGGCTCTCATGGAGAACATCTGCTAGGACAATGCAGAAAGGAAATGTGGGGTGGGAACACCAACAAAGATTCTCCCTCCACTGGGGTGCTGGCTAGTGAAGCAGTGAGAAGGTGGTCACCATCCTCCAGACCCCAGAATAGATGATCCTCCCACAGCTTGCACTGTGCTCCTAGAAAAGCTGCAGACACTCATTGCCAGCCCATGAAAGTAGCCTTCTAGAAGGGAGGCTGTACCCTGCAAAGCCACAGGGGAGGAGCTACCCAAGACCCATGGGAACCTACCTCTTGCATCAGTGTGACCTGGATATGGGACATAAAGTCAAAGGAGATCATTCTGGAGCTTTAAGATTTGACTGCTCCGCTGGATTTCAGACTTGCATGGAGCCTGTAGCCCCTTCGCTTTGGCCAATTTCTCCCATTTGGAATGGCTGTGTTTACCCAATGCCTGTACCTTCCCCCTCCCCCTCATTGTATCTAGAATGCAACTAACTTACTTTTGACTTTACAAGCTTATAGGTGGAAGAAACTTGCCTTGTTTCACATGAAACTCTGGACTGTTGACTTTTAAGTCAATGCTTAAAATTAGTTAAGACTTTGGGGCCGGGCGCAGTGGCTCACACCTGTAATCTCAGCACTTTGGGAGGCTGAGGCGGGAGGATCACTTGATGTCAGGAGTTCAAGATCAGCCTGGCCAACATGGAGACACCCCGTCCCTACTAAAAATACAAAAATTACTCACTGCAACCTCCACCTCCCAGGTTCAAGTAATTCTCCTGCCTCAGCCTCCAGAGTAACTGGGATTACAGGTGCATGACACCACACCCAGCTAATTTTTGTATTTTTAGTAGAGATGCGGTTTCACTATATTGGTCAGGCTGGTCTCAAACTCCTGACCTCAGGTGATCCACCTGCCTCGGCCTCCCAAAGTGCTGGGATTACAGGCATGAGCCATTTGGGTATGTCTTCATCAGCAGTGTGAGAACAGACTAATACAGTAGAGATGGGGGTCCTGCTACATTTCCCAGGGATTTCAAACTCCTGGCCTCATGCAATTGTCCCACCTTGACATCCCAAAGCACTGGATTATAGATATTAGCCACAGTGGCCAGTCACATATGACTTGTAAACACAGTACTTTGACATAAAGAACCAAAAAAAAAAAAAAAAATCTTGACCTGGCCAGGCACAGTGCCTCATGCCTGTAATCGCAGTACTTTGGGAGGCTGAAGTGGGAGGATCACTTGACTCCAGGAGTTTGAGATCAGCCTGGGCAACAAAGTGAGACCTAGCATATACAAAAAAATTTAAAATAAGCTGGGTATGGTGGCACACACCTGTGATCCCAGCTACACAGGAGGCTGAGGCAAGAGGACTGTTTGAGCCATAAGTGCCACTGCAATATAACCTGTGAAACAGCAAGAGCCCAACTCAAAAAAATAAATAAAATAAGAGAAATTTGCTGATTTTCTTCACCCAGGTCTTGCATATTTTTTTGCTTGGATTATTCAGAACTATTTTACAGTTTTGTGGCTAAAGGGAAAGGAATTCTGTTTGTTAAAAATATACTGCTGGTATATTAATAACTTACGACAGGGTCTCAAACATCGTTTTAAATGCTGGGAATTAAAGCAATGAAAATACCAAATGCTTGTCTTTATAGAACTTAGATTATGGTTGGAAAATAATTCGTAAACTTGTATTTTCAAAAACAAAGGCACTGTGAAGAAAACTAAATCAAGACAGAGAGAAAGTGGACGTGGAAGAGCCTATTTTTATGAAGAAGTAAAAAAGTAAGATCTAAGCAGGGGCTAAGTGGCATGAAAGAGCAAATCATATGATAATAAAGGAAGAACATTCCAAGCAAGAAGAAAATTAAAAATAAAAGTCTTAAAGCAGTAAGTAACTTGGCCTCTGAGGAAAAGCAACATCAGTGGCTCTGGAGCGTAAAGGAGTAGCAGTAGATGAGGTCAGTAAAGGAGAAATCAAATAAGGCCTTTAAGACTAAGATTAAATCTTTAGATTTTTTTCTAAATATAATGAAAAAGTACAAGGGGCCTTTAAATGAGAGTGATAGGTTACTATTTATGTCTTTTATTTCAGCTGCTGAGTTGACTAGAAGGAAAAAAGAACAGAAGCAGGAAGAGCAGATGGAAGGCAATTAACAATAGCCCAGAAGAGAGATGGTAACAATGGATGATATTAGGGCAAAGGAGTGGGAGCAGCAAGAAATGATAATATTGGGGATACAGTTTGAAGGTAAAGCTGCTGGTGGACTGGAAGTACGAGAGTAAAAAAGAGAAAGCAAGTAACATTTCCAGTTTGTGTCTTGATTAAGTGGGTAAATGATAGTACCATTTACTGAGAGAGTAAAGTCTGAGAAAAGGGTAGGTTTGAGGAAATAAACCAAAAATTCTGTTTCAGACAAGTTAAAACTGACACGCCTACTAAAATATTCAAGAGATGTAGAAAAGGCAGTCCTGGCCAGCACAGTGGCTCACATCTATAAACCCAGCCCTTTGGGAGGCCAAGGTGGGAGGATGCTTGAGGCCAGGTGTTGGAGACCAGCCTGGACAACACAGCAAGACCGAGTCTCAACAACAACAACAAAATTAGCCAGGTATGGTAGTATGCACCTATAGTCCTGGTTATAGGTGCACATATATAGCCTCAGGAGGCTGAGGCAGGAGGATCACTTGGGACCAAGAGTTCAAGGTTACAGTGAGCTATAATTGCATCACTGTATTCCAGCCTGGGTGACAGAATGAGAACCTATCTCGAAACAAAGAAAAACAACTCCATCATAGTGTAGGGTTCAATGAAGATGTCAAGGCCGGAGTCAAGAGCAAATTAATAATGCTTACAACCATGGTATTAGATAAGATACCCAAAGAATTGTCAAATACTAACTGACGAATACTGATAAAGAAAAGTCACAAAGCCTAACTCTAGGTAGGACACAACAACCTTCAGAGGTGAGGACAGAGAAGCTAGAAAATAAAAGCGAGAAGGGGCTGCCATAAATCAGGAAAGAACTGGGATGATATGGCATCCAGAAAACCAAGTAAAGTTTTTTCCAAAAAGAGGAACTGATTAATCACCTGTGTCAAATGCTGATGAAAGGTAGAATAATTTAAGGGTTGAGAACAGTGACAAGAGTGATTTTAGTTGGTGGGAATGGAAAAGAGCCAACCTGGAAAAGAGTTGGGGGAAAAAAATGGAATCTTAGAGGGTAGAGATACTCAATATGAGCAATTCTTTCTGACAAATTTTTTTATAAACTAAAAGGAAAGATGTGTGTGAGAATTGAGATGTTTTTGGATTTTTCCTTTTGCCATCCCTACTGAAGTCAGAGAATTAAGAGTTACAGCATGTTCGTATGCTTAGAAAAATGATTCAGCAGGAAAAACAGATTAATATAGGGGATGTGCAGGTCTAAATCAAATAAAAATAAAACAAACAAAGAAAACCAATACTATAGAAGATAACCCAGAAGCAAAATCCTTAAATAGACAAGAAGCCATAACATAGATGAAACAGTTGGCTTAAAAAAAAAAAAAAAAGAAGTGGGTCTGCAAGTAGGAATCATTTTCGCTGCAGAGAATAAAAGGACTATGTGCAATACTTAAATCAATATATAAACAAACAAACATGCCTGGCACAGTGGCTCACGCCTGCAATCCCAACACTTGGGAAGCCAAGGTGGGAAGACTGCCTGACACAGCAAGATCCCATCTCTAAAACAAAAATTAACTAATTTTTTTTTTTTAATAGTTAAGAGTCTAGAAGGAAAAGGGATTAGTCTTCTTTCTTTTTTTCTCTCTTTTTTCCTCAACAAATCTCATGTCGAAAGGAGATTATACAGTCTTCTTAGCAAAGAAAGCAGGATAGGCAGACACAGCAATGCTGTAGGCACAATAGATACGTGTGGCCATAAATTTAAAGTGAGATAGGCCGGGCGCGGTGGCTCACGCCTATAATCCCAGCACTTTGGGAGGCC
>NW_016107582.1:2982151-3000047 GCF_001604975.1 Cebus imitator
TTGCTGGAACCCAGGAGACGGAGGTTGCAGTGTGCCAAGATCGCGCCATTGCACTGCAGCCTGGGAAACAAGAGCGAAACTCCGTCCAAAAAAAAAAAAAAAAATCAGACCAATAAAATATGAATTTCTGAAGGTGGCCCACTACTATCAATATTTTTTAAGCTGTCCATTTATAATACACAGCCAGAATTGACAACTACTAGTCTAGGGTGTGATCATGCATGTAGACAGCCAAGGTAGGTTGGAAAAGAAACCTACAATCTGCAAACTGAAGAACTTCTAATAAAGTTTTCTTCTATTATTCCTGATATGAATAAAAACATGAGCTATGCTCAAAGTATTTCACATGCAGTAATATATTTCATATTCATAACAACTCAATAAGAGAGGTCTAGCATTATCCCTTTGTGAGGAAAATTAGACACAGCTGGGAAGAACAAAACTGTACTGAAATAAGAGTCCTAGGTTATCCATGAAGTTTAAGAAGTATATTATAAACACTAAGGCAACTACCCTTAAAAATCAAGACATATAGCTAATCAGCCAATGTGAAGATAAAATGGAATACTAAAATATACTCCAGTAATCCAAAAAGGAAGAAAGAAGAGACAGGATAAATTAAAAACAAACAGGCTGGGCATGGAGGCTCACACCTGTAAACCCAGCACTCTGGGAGGCTGAGGAGGGTGGATTACCTGAGGTCAGGAGTTCAAGACCAGCCTGGCTAACATTGCAAAACCCCATCTCTAATCAAAATACAAAAATTATCTGCATGTGATGGCGCACACCTGTAATCCCAGCTACTCGGAAGGCTGAGACAGGAGAATCACTTAAACCCGGGAGGTGGCGGTTGCAGTAAGCCAAGATCGTGCCACTGCATTCCAGCCTGGGTGACAGAGTGAGACTCCATCTCAAAAAAAAAAAAAAAGACCAGCCCAGAGAACATAGTAAGACCCTGACTACACAAAAAAAAATTTTTTAATTACCTGCATGTGGTGGTGCACACCCACAGTCCCAGCTACTCAGGAGGCTACGGCAGGAAGATCATTCAGCCTGGAACATTAAGGCTGCATACAGCGAGCCATGATTGTGCCACTGTACTCCAATCTGCATGACAGAGCTAGACCTCATCTCAAAAACAAACAAAAAAATCTGTATGCAAATGTTCATAGCAGCACTACTCAGAATAGCCAAAAGGTAGAAACAATGTAAATGTTCATCAAGTCATGATAAACAAAATGTGGTATTTCTATAGAACAGAATATTATTCAGCCATAAAAAGGAATGAAGTACTACTGTACCTACAAAACATTATGCTAAATGAAAGAAGCTGGACACAAAAGGTCACACATTGCATAAGTCCATTTACAGGAATATCCAGAACAGGCAAATCCACAGAGAGAGAAAACAGATTAGCGGGTGGCAGGGGCCAGGAGATTGGGAATGGGGAGCAACTGCTTAAAGGGTACATACAGAGTTTCCTTTTGGGATGATGAAAATGTTTGGGAACATTTAGTTCATGGTAATGCTTGCAAGACATTGTGAATGTACTGAACACCATTGAATTACGCATTTTAAGTGGTCGAAATGGCAAATTTCATGTTATATGAATTTTGTCTGAATTTTTTAAAAAAGGAATGAAGGAGTGATACATACTACAACATGGGTGAACCTTAAAAACACTATCCTAAATGAAAGAAGCCAGTTACAAAAGATCACATATTGTATGACTTCATTTCTATGAAATGTCCAAAACAGGCAAATCTATACAGATAAAAAATAAATCAGTGGTTTTCTAGGGCTAGGGGTCCAGGAGACAGGGATTGGAGAGTAACTGCTAATGTATACAAGGGTTCTTTCTGGATCGATGAAAATGCTTTAAAATTAGATTATACTAATGATTGCAAAACTGTAAATACACTAGAAATCATCGAAGTACCCCCTTTAAATGGGTGAATTTTATGGTGTGTAAATTATATCCCAACAAAGCTAATTTTAAAAAGGAAAAATTTAAATGGTCTAAATACTCCTATTAAAGGAATTAGACCAGATTTAAAAAAAAAAAAAAAACCCTAAGCTATTTATAGGATACACATTTTAAATATAAAGATACAGATGTGTTAAAAGTAAAAGGATGACTGATATTCCCGCCCCACAAGAGAGGGGATTATTCTCTATTATTCTCTACTAAAAATACAAAAATGAGCTGGGCATGATGGCAGGTGCCTATAGTCCTAGGTATTTGGGAGACTGAGGCAGGAGAATCACTTGAACCTGGGAGGCAGAGGTTGCAGTAAGCCGAGACCACACCACTGCACTTCATTCTGGGTGACAAATCTAGACTTCGTCTCAAAAAATGAATAAATATGCAGATGTAGTTACTGATCTTAAAAAATGAATAAATAAATAACAATGAGATACCAATACACACCTATTAGAATAGCCACAATCCAAAAGACTGATAATACCAAATAGGAATGAGAATGCAAACCACAGGAACTCTAACATTCACTGCTGATGGAAATGCAAAATAGACCAGCCCTTTTGGAAGGTAGTTTGGCAGTTTCTTAGAAAGCTAAATACAGGCCTACTATATGATCCAGCAATCACATTCCTGAGGTATTTGATTATCCAAATTGATTTAAAAACTTAATAGTCACAAAAAACCTATACACAATGTTTATAAGCAGCTTTATTAGCAATCACCAAGACCTGGAACCAAGGATCTCCTTTGATAGGTGAATGGATAAACAAACTGTAGAACATCCATACAATGGATTATTTATCAATAAAAAGAAATGAGTTAGCAAACCACAAAATGATGTGAAGGACCATTAAATGTATACTGCTAAGTGAAAGAAAAGAAGCTAGTCTGGAAAGGCTACATACTATATGATTTCAATTATAAGACATTCCAGAAAAGGCAAACTATAGAAATAGTAAAAAACAGTGGTTGCCAAGGGCTTGGGCAGAGGCAAAGGTTGAAGAGTTGAAGTGGAATAATTAGATGGTGGTGAAACTATTTGGTACAATGCTTTAATGGTGAATACATGTTGCCCAGGCTGGTCTCAAACTCCAGGGCTCAAGTGATCTGCCCATCTCAGATTCCCAAAGTGATGGGATTACAAGTGTGAGCCACTGCACCTAACCTATGTCATACTTTTAAACATCATTTTAAACACAATTTTAGAGTGTACTCCTTCTACTTATGTTCTTTTTTTAATTTTTTTTTTAGAGATAGGGTTTCACTGTGTTTCCCAGGCTGGTCCCAATCTCCTGAGCGCAAGCGATCTTCCCACCTCGGCCTCCCAATGTGCTGGGATTACAGCATGAGTCATCGTTCTACTTATTTTTTAAAGCTACTTATAAAACAGCCTCAGGCAGGTTCCTAAGGGAGGTAGTCCAGATAGATCCGTGTGAGTATTGCCCCTGAATATCTTCCAGTAGGACACGATGTGAAGGTAGAAGACAGTGATATTGATAATTCTGACCTTGTGTAGGCCCTAGGCTAATGTGTATGTTTAAAAAGTGAAAAAAAAAAAAAAAAAGCAAAAAAAAAAAAAAAAGGCCAGACGCAGTGGCACGCACCTCAGGAGGCTGAGGCAAGAGAATCACTTGAGCCCAGGAATTGGAGCCCAGCCTAAGCAACATAGCAAGACTCCATCTTCAAAAAAAATTTTCATTTAAAAAAAAAAAGGTTAAAAAATTAAATTTTTTTAAATGGAAAAAAGCTTATACAATCAGGATTTAAAGAAAATATTCTTGTACAGCTGTATAATGTGTTTGCATTTAAGTGTAGTTATGAGAGTCAAAAATCAACAAACATTGGCTGGGCACGGTGGTTCAAGCCTGTAATCCCAGCACTTTGGGAGGCCAAGGCGGGCAGATCATGAGGTCAAGAGAAATCGAGACCATCCTGGTCAACATGGTGAAACCACGTCTCTACTAAATATACAAAAATTAGCTGGGGGTGGTGGCGTGCGCCTGTAGTCCCAGCTACTCAGGAGGCTGAGGCAGGAGAATTGCTTGAACCTGGGAGGCGGAAGTTGCAATGAGCATTGTGCCACTGCACTCCAGCCTAGCACCCGGCGACAGAGCGAGACTCTGTCTCAAAAAAAAAAAAAGAAAAATCAACAAACATTTTAAAGTTGATAAAAGTCAAAAGGTTACAATAAGCTAAAGTCAATTTATTATTGATTACAGAAAAAAATCTGATGAATTAAGTAAACCCTAATTGTACAGTGTTCATAAAGTGTACAGTAGGATACAGTAATGTCCTAGGCCTTCACGTTTATTCACCACCACTCATTCACTGACTTGCCTAGAGTAACTTTTACTCCTGCAAGGTCCTCTTATGACAAGTGCCCTAATATAGGTGTATCATGTTTATCTTTTATATTTGTTCTGTTCTGTGTTCTGTTCTGTGTTCCGTTCTGTTGTGTTCTGTTCTGTTCTGTTCTGTTTTTAGACAGAGTCTCACTCTGTCACCTAGGCTGGAGTGCAGTGGTGTGATCTCGGCTCACTGCAACCTCCGCCTCCTGGTTTCAATTATCATGCTTCAGCCTCTCAATTAGCTATGATTACAGGCGCCCACCACCATACCAGGCTAATCCTTTTATTTTTACTACAGACACAGTTTCACCATGTTGGCCAGGCTGGTCTCAAACTCCTGACATCAAGTGATCTGCCTGCATTTGCCTCCCAAAGTGCTGGGATTACAGGTGGGAGCAATCATGCCCGGTTCTTTTTTTTTTAAGACAGAGTCTTGCTCTTGTCGCCTAGCCTATATAGTACAATGGTGCAATTTCGGCTCACTGCAACCTCCACCTCCTAGGTTCAAGGAATTCTGCATCAGCCTCCCGAGTAGCTGGGATTACAGGCATATGCCACCACACCCAGCTAATTTTTGTATTTTTAGTAAAGACGGGTTTCACCATATTGTCCAGGCTAGTCTTGAACTCCTGACCTCACGTGATCCACCTGCCTCAGTCTCCCAAAGTGCTGAGATTACAGGTGTGAACCACCACCGCACCTGGCCTTTTTTTGTTTTTCTGAGATGAAGTCTCACTCTCTTGCCCATTGCCCAAGCTGCAGTGTAATGACACGATCTCAGTTCACTGCAACCGCTGCCTCCAGGATTCAAGCAATTCTCCTGCCTCAGCCTCCCAGGTAGCTGGGACTACAGGCACAGGCCACCATGCCAGGCTAATTTTTGAATTTTTAGTAGAGATGGGGTTTCACTATGTTGGCCAGGCTGGTCTCAAACTCCTGACCTCGTGATCCGCCCATCTCAGCCTCCCAAAGTGCTGGGATTACAGGCATGAGCTACTGCACTCGGCGCCCAGCCCTTTTATACTGCATTTCTATTGCACCTTTTCTATGTTTAGATACACAAATATTCACCGTTATAACTGCCTAGAGTATTCAGTACAGTAATATCCTGTACAGGTTTGTAGCCTAGGAGCAACAGACTATAAAATATAGCCTACATGTGTAGCAGGCTACACCATACGATCATGTAAGTATGCTCTATGATGTTCACACAATAACGGAATTGCCCAATGATGCATTCCTCAGAATGTAGCACCCTAGTTAAATGACTTACGACTATGTATATCTAATAAGAGAGTATCAAAGTGTATGCAGCAAAAATTGACATACCTGGAAGGAGAAATAAATGAATTCACCACCATAGGGAATTCAACTCTCCTCATAGATGCAGTAATTCACAGAACAAGTGAACAGAAAATCAATAAGAATACATAAGATTTGAAGAACATTATCAACCAACTTGACATAATTGTTATTTATAGAACCCTGCACCCAACAACAGCAAGATAATCTTTTTAAGCACACAAAGAATATTCACCAGGATAAACCATATGCTGGACCATAAAACAAGCCTGGAAATATTTTAAAGAATGTAAATTGGCCAGGTGCGGTGGCTCACGCCTATAATCCCAGCACTCTGGGAGGCCAAGGCAGGCATATCACCTAAGGTCAAGAGTTCGAGATCAGGCCAGGCGCGGTGGCTCACGCCTGTAATCCCACCACTTTGGGAGGCCGAGGCGGGTGGATCACGAGGTCAAGAGATCGAGACCATCCTGGTCAACATAGTGAAACCCTGTCTCTACTAAAACTACAAAAAATTAGCTGGGCATGGTGGCGCGTGCCTGTAATCCCAGCTACTCAAGAGGCTGAGGCAGGAGAATTGCCTGAACCCAGGAGGCGGAGGTTGCGGTGAGCCAAGATCGCGCCATTGCACTCCAGCCTGGGCAACAAGAGCGAAACTCCGTCTCAAAAAAAAAAAAAAAAAAAAAGAGTTCGAGACCAGCCTGGCCAACATGGTGAAGCCCCAACTCTACTAAAAATACAAAAATTAGCCGGGCATAGTGGCATGCACCTATAATCCCAGCTACTCAGGAGGCTGAGACAGGAGAATTACTTGAACTGGGAGGTGGAGTTTGCAGTGAGTAATTTTTTTTTTTTGAGATGGAGTTTCTCTGTCACCCAGGCTGGAGTGCAGGGGCGTGATCTCAGCTCACTGCAACCTCCGCCTCCCAAGTTCAAGCAATTCTCATGCCCCAGCCTCTGGAGGAGCTGGGACTACAGGTGCACATCGCCACTCCTGGCTAATTTTTTGTGTTTTAGTAGAGATGATGTTTCACCATGTTGCCCAGGCTGGTTGCGAACTCCTGAGCTCAGGCAATCCGCCTGCCTTGGTCTCCCAAAGTGCTGGAATTACAGGCATGAGCCACCACGTCCAGCCTGCAATGAGTAATTTTTGTATTTTTAGTAGAGATGGGGAGTGCCACTGCACTCCAGCCTGAGCAACAGAGTCAGACTCCATCTCACACACAAAAAAAAAAGAATATAAATTTTGCAGCATGTTCTCTGACTACAATGGAATTAAACTTGAAATTATTAATATAAAGATTCTATATAATATTGTCCAATATTTAGAAAGTAAATATCTCCTAAATAACCCCTAATCACAAAATAAACTGAAAAAGAAATTAGAAAATATTTTGAACCGAATGAAAATAACAAATCAATTTATTAGATGTGGCTAAAACAGTATACAGAGGGAAATTCATAGCTTTAAGCACTTGTATTAGAAAAGAAGAAAGTTCTGTGCTTGCTTCGGCAGCACATATACTAAAATTGGAACAATACAGAGAAGACTAGCATGGCCCCTTCACAAGGATGACATGCAAATTCGTGAAGCGTTCCAAGTAAAAAAAAAAAGAAAGAAAAGAAGAAAGTTCTAAAATCAATGACATAGATGTCCACCTCAAGATGCTATGGAAAAAAAGGAGATTAATCCAAGAAGTAGAGGAAAGAATAATAAAATGCAGAAATCAATAAAATTTAAAACGAGTAAGAAATAACACCCACCACCAGCACCACCCCCTAAAGAAAAAGAAAAAAAAAAGAAATAACAAATAAAATATTGGTATCTCTGTATTAAGGAAAAAGCAAGAGTCTGGAATTACCAATATAAACAATGATAGAAGGCATATCACTACAGATCCTCTAGACATTAAAAAAAATAACAAAGGACTATCATAGGCTAGACAAGGTGGCTTATGTCTGCAATCCTAGCACTTTGGGAGGCCAAGGCGGGTGGATCACCTGAGGTTAAGAGTTCCAGATCAGCCTGACCAACATAGTGAAATCCCGTCTCTACTAAAAATACAAAATTAGATGGGTGCGGTGGCGCATGTCTGTAATCCCAGCTACTTAACAGGCTGAGGCAGGAAAATCACTTGAACCCCGGGTGAGGAGGTTGCAGTGAGCCAAGATCATGTCATTGTACTCCAGCCTGGGCAATGAGAACAAAATTCTGTCCCTCTCCCAAAAAAAAAAAGAAAGAGAAAACCTAAATAGTTCCTATATCTCTAAGGATTGCTAGCAACCACTAGAAATAGGAAGAGGCCAGGCGCGATGGCTCGCACCTGTACTCCCAGCACTTTGGGAGGCAGAGGCAGGCAGATCACCTGAGGTCAGCAGTTTGAGACCAACCTGACCAAGATAGAGAAACCCCATCTGTACTAATACAAAATTAGATGGGTGTGGTGGTACATGCCTATAATCCCAGCTGAGGCAGGAGAACCACTTGAACCCATGAGGCAGAGGTTGCAGTGAGCTAAGATCGCACCATTGTACTCCAGCCTGGGCAAGAAGAGTGAAACTCTGTCTCAAAAAAGAAAAAAAGGAAACAGGAAAAGGTAAGGAGGAGTCTTCCCTAGAGCCTACAGTGGGAGCACAGCTCTCCCAACACCCTGACCTCATATTTCCTACTTTTCAGAACTGTCAGAAAATAAATTCATGCTGTTAGAAACCACCCTGTTTGCAGTAATTTATTATGGCAGCCCTAGGAAACTACTACACATATTAATATTTTGGATGTAGTGAAATCAAAAATACAGTAAATTTAATTTTACTTATTCCTAATTTTTTAGTGTGGGGGTACTAAAAAATTTAAATTACATACTTGATTTACATTGCATTTCTAGTGGACAGCATTAATCTAGCCAGTGACAATAAAGCAGGAAAAAAACGGCATGCATATGGATTGGAAAGAGTAAGTACAACTGGCTTTATCTGCAGACACGAATGTGTATAAAGAAAATCCTAGGAAATCTAAAAGGCATCACAACTAAAAAATGAATTTAATAATGTAACAATAAAAAGTAAATATACAAAAGATCCAGTTGTATTCCTCTACACTAAGAAATCTAAAAATACAATATTACTGGCAATAAACAATAACAAAAATAATAATAAAGTGCTTAGGGATAAACTGAACAAAATACCTACAAGATTTATAAAATGGAAATTACAAAAACAGTCCCGGGGCCAGGTGCGTTAGCTCACACCTGTAATCCCAACACTCTGGGAGGCCAAGGCGGGTGGATCACCTAAGGTCAGGAGTTGCAGACCAGATTGGCCAACATGGTGAAACCCCATCTCGACTAAAAATACAGAAAATTAGCCATGCATGGCAGCGGGCACCTGTAATCACAGCTACTTGGGAGGCTGAGGCAGGAGAATCACTTGAACCCAGGAGACAGAGGTTACAGTGAGCCAAGATTGCGCCATTGCACTCCAGCCTGGGCGACAAGAGTGAAACTCCACCTTAAAAACAAAAACAAAAGCAGTACTGGGAAAATCAGAGTCCTAAATAAATGAAGAGATGTGCTATGTTAAAGGATCAGAAGAGTCAGTATTATCAAGATGTCAATTTCACCATGAAGCTTTTTGTAGAAATTGACAAGATGATTCTATAATTTATATGAAAATGCAAATGTAAATTCATTTTCTATTTTCTACAAGTATATCTACATTCTGTATAAAAATGCAAAACAAGTTTGAAAAAAAGACAATGTTGGTGGACACACTATCTGACTGCAAGGCTTACTATAAAGAAATAGTAAAAAGCTGAGCACAGAGGTTGCACATCTGTAGTCCCAACTACTTGGGAAGCTGAGGAAAGAGGATCCCATAAGCCTAAGAGATGAAGGGCCTGGACAACATAGCAAGACCCCAACTCTTCAAAAAATTAAAAAGAGCCGGGCACAGTGGCTCACACCTATAGTCTCAGCACATTAGGAGGCCAAGGCAGGTGGATCACCTGAGATCAGGAGTTCAAGACCAGCCTGGCCAACACACTAAAATCCCATTTCTACTAAAAACACAAAAATTATCTGGGCATGGTAGCAGGTAATCCCAGCTACTTGGGAAGCTGAGGCAGGAGAATCGATTGAACCCCGGGGGTAGAGGTTGCAGTGAGTCAAGATAGCACCACCTGGGTGACAAAGGCAAAACTCCATCTCAAAGAAAAAAAATTAAAAAGAAAAAATGAAATAGTTAAAGTAATAAGTAGTATTGGTATAAGGATAGACATACAGACCAATGAGACAGAAGAAACCAGAAACAAACCCAAACTTAAACAAAAAATAAAAAAGTTGGAGGACAAGGTGAGTGGATTACCTGAGGTCAAGAGTTCAAGACCAAGAGCAGCCTGGCCAACACGGTGAAACCCCATCTCTACTAAAAACACAAAAATTAGCTGGGCATGGTGGTGGGCGCCTATAATCCCAGCTACCAAGGAGACTGAGGCAGGAGAATCACTTAAGCCTGGGAGATGGTGGTTGCAGTGAGCCGAGATCAGGCCACTGCACTCCAGCCTGGGCGACAAGAACAAAACTCCATCTCAAAAAAAAAAGTCAGGCCGGGCGCAGTGGCTCACGTCTGTAATCCCAGAACTTTGGGAGGCCAAGGCAGGTGGGTCACGAGGTCAGGAGTTCAAGGCCAGCCTGGCCAAGATGATGAAACCCAGTCTCTACTAAAAATACAAAAACTAGTCAGGCGTGGTGGCACGCACCTATAATCCCAGCTACTTGGGAGGCTGAGGCAGAGAACTGCTTGAACCTAGGAGGCAAAGGCTGCAGTGAGCTGAGATCACACCACTGCACTCCAGCGTGGGCAACAGAGCAAGCCTCCATCTCAAAAAAAAAAGTCAAATCAACTATAACTGCCCAATTAATAAGAGGAACAAATGTGAAAAAAGAAGAAAAAGAAAGAAATTCTACAGATTAAAATGGCAAGACAATGGAATAGATAATAACTCATCTCCCTAACTAGATAGTGTGATTAGGAACCAGAAAAGATCTTTTAGAAAAAGTAGCACACAAATGGAACAGTATATATGCAAAGGCTCTGAGGGAAAGAATTTGAAAGGAGGCTGGTGTGACAGGTACACAGCGGGCAAGAAGATAAGGCTAAAGTGATATGGCTTGTGGACCACAGGAAATATCTGCATTATGTAACAGTTCTCAAGTCTATTTTTTTCTATCCCTACCACCGCTGTTCTCAATTCATGTCTAGGTGCCTTCAAGATTTTCTAGATGATGAACCTGCAGCCTCACTCAAACTGCTCTCTCAATTCCCTCCTTCATAATGGAGCCAAAGATATTTAACAGCTTAAAATCTGCCAGTGGCTCCTTACTTGACTGAAAGACCCTTCATGACATAACCTCTACTTACTCTCCAGCTTGGTACCCACTCCCTCTGAATTACTTGCATTTTAATAAGCTTCATCACATTTTCTCATTATTTCGTGCCTTCTTAGAGCAATGTGTAAGTTTTTAATCAGATGTCTTCTATGTAAACCTTCTCTAATCCACACCACACAGGTGTCTCCCTCTGTTCCTGCAGCATATTTTGCTCCATTCTATATTTGTTGTGTTGTAGTTATGGTGCTTATTTATAGGACTGTTTAACCTATTAGACCTTACTAGTCACCTTTTCATATCATTCTTCTTATTATTCCTAGCAAATACAAAAGCACCTCTTTAACAGCTCCTCCTTTCCATAATTAAAAAACAGATTTGTAATGTTTTTGCTTTTAGGATCTAAGAATCCTTAAATTAAGAGATAAATGAACCGTACATACAAAATAAAAAGCTAGATTCTCAGATGAGAATATCTCCCGGCTAATAAAATAAGAAAAGAAAAATATATCGAAGAAAAAACTCGATTCAAGGACAACCGTTAAATATTACAAAGACAAACTAAAACATTACCAAGATATATAAGATGACTCTTCTATAAGCCAACAGATAATAAATCTGGATTTGATTTGTAGACATTAGGTTTGCTCGATACGAAAAACACTTAGAAACATTTAAGCCCCAGTAATTACTGAAATATAAGAACTACATGACTTTTTATATTATAAAAGTTAATGTACACAAATTTGGATCATGTCATTAACAGGAGAATTATGAATATATATTTTGATTCCTACTCAATGAATTTAAGTGATACATGCACATCTACAGTCTTTCACCTTGTTTCAATTCACTTCTCAATTGTGGCAGCCCTAATAATCTACTGCAAAGAAAATAATTCAAAGAAAGATGACTTTCCCAAAACTTCAAAAAGTAATTTGGCATAGACCCATGGACCATCACATTAGCAAAACAATTTTATCATAGCATTATTTTAAGGGTAAAAAAGTATGGGCCAGCATGGTGGCTCACGCCTGTAATCCTAGCATTTTGAGAGGCTGAGGTGGGTAGATCACTTGAGCTTAGGAGTCCAAGACCAGCGTGGGCAATATGGCAAAACCCCGTCTCCACAAAAAACACAAAAAGTTAGCCAGGTGTGGTGACGCACACACACGCACACACACCTGTAGTCCCAGCTACTATAGGGCTAAGGCAGGAGGATCACTTGAACCCGGGAGGTAGAGGCTGCAATAAGCTGAGATCGTGCCACTGCACCCTAGCCTGGGTGACAAAGTGAGACCCTGTAAAAAAAAAAAAAATAGAGTAAAAAAGTGGAATTACTAAAATTTAAGATATGGAAGTGGTTAAATAAACTGAGACAGTAAATAAAACTCTGGACTACTGAAAGCCATAAAATAACTGTTACGTGGCACCACGGAAAGCATGTTAAATTGAAAGACAATTATATCAACACTAATCATAGAATTATACACAAGCACAGATAGGATTAGAATATTATACTACTATATTATAGAAGTATAACAGGATTAAAGTACAGAAAAATATAAGTGTTAGATCAGTGAGTGTAATTTAAAAGTTTTCTTTTAAATTTCTTTTAATTATGTTACATTTTTTTCAATTAAAAGTTTCAAAGGCTGGATATAGTAGCTCAAGCCTGAAACCCCAGCATTTTGGGAGGCCTAGGCAGGTGGATCACATCATCAGGAGTTCAAGGCCAGCCTGGCCAACATAAAGAAACCACTTCCCTACTAAAAATTTAAAATTTAGCCAGGTGTGGTGGTGGGTGCCTGTAATCCCAGCTACTCGGGAGGCTGAGGCAGAAGAATCACTTGAATCTGGGAGGCAGAGGTTGCAGTGAGCCAAGATCGCACCACGGCACTCCAGCTTGAGTGACAGAGTGAGAATCTGTCTCAAAAAAAGAAGTTTTCAAATTCCATATTAAGCTCTATTACATTCACACACTTACATATGTAGAAAATGTTTTAAATCTTTTCTCTGAAATTGTGTACAAAAGAAAGAGAAATTTAAAAAAAAATGTTTTAAAGCTTTAAACTAACTTCTTCCCACAAAATACTAAGTTTTAAATTTCAAATAATAAAACTACCTAATTTGGAATATCCTACAATCTGAGGCTAAAGAACTATTGTTTTACAATAGCTGTACTTACTATGTGAAATGCTTTCTCCAAATTTTAAATTTTAAAAAGGAATTTCCCAGCCAGATGCAAAGGCTTATGCCTGTGATCCCAGCACTTTGGGAGGCCAAGGCAGGCAGATTACAAGGTCAGGAGTTCAAGACCAGCATGGTCAACATGATGAAACCCCGTCTCTACCAAAAATACAAAAATTAGCTGGGCATGGTGGTGCATGCCTGTAATCCCAGATACTCAGGAGGCTGAGGCAGGAGAATTGCTTGAACTGGGACCTGGGAGGTGGAGGTTGCAGCGAGCTGAGATTGTGCCACTGCACTCCAGCCTGTGCTACAGAGTGAGACTCCATCTCAAAAAAAAAAAAAAGAATTTTCAATTCCAACAAGGCATCCCTTTACCAAAAGTCTATCGGTCAAACTGACAATCTGTGGCACCAGTATAAAGAAAATTAACATTTTAATTCGATTATAAAAGCTTATTTGCCCTTACTATTCAGCAACCACATTATATTGGAAATTCAAACTATGACAGAAATTCTGTTTTGCAAATCAAAAAGAACAACGAAACAACCTGCCACTGACTCAGCAACTTTCTTTTTTATTTTACAACCTGTACTTAAGCTGCAAACTTATGACTAAAACCTAGCTTTCAATTTTTTTTTTTTAATCAGGTAGCTCCAGAACCAGAATAGGCTCTGAAAGACTCCCCCAGCTTTCAAACTGAGCAGCAAAGCCAATGCAAAACCAATATTTGTTTTGGCAGGAAACTCCAATGAAAATATGAGATGTTTTGGTCTTAACTGGCAGATACACAAAGAGCAAAGAAAGGTGTCTTATTGAGTTATTATTTATAATGTAAAATCCCTTGTGTATAGCTACAAATTCGCTTTTATTGCAGAAACTTAATATGTTTCTTTAGAGAAAGCACCTCAACCAAATAATCTCCCAAATTTGGCACCAGGAATTGTTACAGCCTACACACCACTGCAGTTCCTTGTAATTTAAAACATTTGCGTTTTAAGAATAGTCTCCACATTCCAACCATGCTGCCAATTTCTTCAGCTAAAAGCTTAAGTTTATACTACAAAATACTGTATTTATTCTTGACAAAAGAATGCACTCATTTACAAAGTATACAGAACTAAATTACTACTCCAGTATACAACTTCAAAATTTCTCCAATATACAGCGTCAGCATTTCTAACATCATAGTTTTTCTATTATCCAAATCAGTAAGTCTAAATAGTAGTACTGTACACTGAACGAGGTACTACTGGCCAAAGTTAAGGCAATATGATCAGTTCACTAAAATAGGTTACACAAAAGATCAGACCCCCTAAACTCAAAAAATTATTTTGCAAAATGGTCAACGGAGATACCAACGGGGAGGAAACTGTGGATTGAGTGGCAGAAAACCCTTTGCCATTACTGAAAATTTCAAGACAAGTCAAAGCACGCCTATATGAGAGGCAGATCATGTTCATGAATACAAATCTAAGTTCACCGCTGAGTTCCCAATCTCACAGCAAGAAGGCAGTTTAGCAACTCTTTAACAGTAATACAAAGGACAGGACAGAAAATACAGGGTTTCTGGTTTTTTTCAAGGTTATGGTGATCAAGAATAGGTATCCTTTAATGTTCAGAGATAAAATTTTCCTTTTGCAAGTAATATTGCTCTTATCGCAGATACACAGAAAAATCATACAACGCTCTACATTTCTGATAGTGTAATACACACGACCACATCAAATCAAGTATTTATCCAGAACTCAGCGCCTTAGCACTAACGTTCTCCCCTCTCATTATACTCAGACAGGAAGGAAAAACCTATTCCTAAGTAAATTAGGGCCTGGGAAGAATGCCTCAACAAGGGTTTGCACGCAATTAAGCAGGATCAGTGGGTCAATTTCTCAGGCTACAACGCTGGACGGTATCTCGGAGGCACAGGCAATGACAGCTGAGGATTCACTACTGGAAATGACACTTTCCTTCACATTTGCGCAAGCTACTGCAGTAACCACCCTAAATTTTCCCGTGTGACACACACACAGATAATGAGAGGAGGATGGGGTACTATTTAAAAACTGGGTCATTCCCTATTAGTGCAGATAAAAGATGGTCTTCGAGAGGAAAAAAGTCTATGAAGCAGAAAAAGAGAGGAAAAAAACGACATGACAGCATTCTTTAAAAAAAAAAGGCACAGCTCTTTACAGGACTCAGTACTAGGGGTTCATTCCTTGGTTTTATTTGTTTAGTTACTCCAGAGTTAAAAGGATCCTGCCTTCCGAAAAACCATCCCCCACAAAGAAGCCCTGAGGGTCAGGCACCGTAAAGCAGAGAAGAAAACGTCCTCAACTCACAGGCGACACCTGCCCAGGTCCCCCTCCTCCCAGTTGTCCCTGGCACTTCTCAGTCCCCCAATCCCTCTCAAGACAGCCCGCCACCCCTGGCTCTAGCTCTCCGCACTCTCGGCCTCAACCCCTCTGGGAAACCCCAATCCGGCTCCCTCCGCACCCCGGCCCCAACCCAGGCGGCGCCCGCGGTACCTGGGCCAAGACCTCTCGCTCTAGAACGCAAACGATTCTCAGGGGCCCGGGAGGCGGCGCGGGAGGCTCTTCAGAAGCAGCCTTTCCCCGACCGCTTCCAGCAGGCTCCGGGGACTCCCCGCCCCCGGAAACCGCGGAGAAACTAGACCGGGAACGCCAGCCGCGGCCACTCTCAGCCTCCTCGGCGACCCCCCGTAGGCCGGCCACTCGGAACTCAGCGCTCCCGGCTCTACCTGCCCGGCGTCCTCCCAGCCTCCCAGCGCAGGCCCGCGAGGGCACCACGCAGGCTTCCTTCCCCAAAGGCCCCGCGCCGCAACCTCACCTGCCGCCCGCTCCTCAGTCAGCGCTACCGCGACACGGCTTCTTCCTGGAGCATGAAAGCGCCGGCTTCGCGGCCTGGGCGCGCTCTGCAGGGCAGGGCGGGAGACTGGCTCCAGCGGCCGCCGCCGCCTCGCCCCGGTCTGCGCCTGCGCCGCCTCGCGGGCTGAGTTTCGGAGGGGCGCCGCCTGCAGCCGGGGGTAACGGCCGGAGCGCTGGTCAGCACGGGCGCCTCGGCGCTCTGTGCCGTAGGGCAGTGCGGCCGGCGGGTCGCCTAGGAGCTGCCTGCGGCGCGGTCGTCCCAAGACCAGACCGCCATGTTTCCGTTCCCGTTTTCCTTTTCTTCCCCTCCTTCCGCCCCTTTCCAGAGAACACACTTTCCTTTCCCCCTCCCTCTCCCTTTCCTCCTGCGGGGGCGGGGGGAAAAGGGCGGGGTGGGGGCAGAAAAAGAGGGAAAGGGGCGGGGCGGCGCTCACGCCCCGCCCCAGGGGAGGGCCGAGGCCCCGCGGCCACCTCGCCTCTCTCCCCAACCCCTGCGCGACCCTACGGGGCGAGGGGTCTGAAACCTGCGGGCTTCCAAGCCCCTCCTCCGCGTTCTCGCGGCCTGGAGTGCAGAAACTGAGGTGGAGAGAAAGGGCTCAGGAGGCCGCTGTGCACCCATTCCTGCGGGGTTCAGACTCGCCTGTGATGTGGGTTTATTGCCTTGGACTCAGGCAGGTGGCGGCTGCTTCTCTCCGAGTTTTCAAAGACAGGAAAAGTAATGCCGAGTAGCTGAAGGTCACTGGAGACAGTGCCGGGAGGTAAGTGAAGATTTCCTTCCCACGGTGGGAACTGGAATGCCCACGCATGAGTAGGGGGCTCCAGGACCCCAGAGAGAACGCACGCTCACGCTTCCCGAAGCCCCTTGGCTCCGGCACCCCTTGTGAGTTTCTGGGCGCACTAGGTGGGTGTCGCTTCTTTGGTCCAGATTTGAGGATGGGAATTCCTAATGGAGAAATTTTCATTTGCATCATTAGCACCCTCACGCCTCCTAAGTGTAGCCTCATTATCCACCCTGACGCCGGCCGAGTCATTTCGCTGTAATGCAAATTTTGCAGGATATTTTTGGACAGCGTTTTTAAGTTATCATAGTAAATGAAAAAGAACAATCACTAGTTATTTAGGAAAAAGGAAATGGTTTGAAATATATTGAGAACTTTTTATCTCTGGCAAAATTAGAAAAACAACTTGGCAAATGACTTCACAGATTCCGTGATGGGTCAAAATCAGAACCGGTAAGATTTTTGCATATCTGGTGAGTATCCACATACATAATGATCATTTTCCTGAGAATTACACTCTTCTTATTCAATCTGTATTTTTGCATAAAAATATGAGATTAGACCTGGGGCATAGATGCACTGCTGTCCATTTATTTGTGAAGTTTATTGCATATCCATGGATAATTTGAGTTTTATATTCAATAGCAGAATCTATTTTTCTAACCACATAAGCAGTGAGAATTGATTTCAGGAGAAATACACAGCAATAAAAATAAGACTTATTTAATAACAGTTTGGAGCTAGTTTGGGCCCCCCGAAAGCTATCTTTGACATTGACAATCCGAAGAGCAGAAGTTTGTGAAAGGATCTAATACTTCAAAATTTAACTTGTGGACTTACTTTCTTTCCTTCACAAAGTGTAAGTTAATTACAGTTTTAAAGTAATATAAATTTCTGTGGCCGGGCGCGGTGGCTCAAGCCTCTAATCCCAGCACTTTGGGAGGCCGAGGTGGGTGGATCACGAGGTCAAGAGATCGAGACCATCCTGGTCAACATGGTGAAACCCCGTCTCTACTAAAAGTAC
>NW_016107582.1:3003585-3004620 GCF_001604975.1 Cebus imitator
GAGGCAGGAGAATTACCTGAACCCAGGAGGCAGAGGTTGCGGTGAGCCGAGATCGCGCCATTGCACTCCAGCCTGGGTAACAAAAGCGAAACTCCATCTCAAAAAAAAAAAAAAAAAAAAAAAGTCTGAAGCAACATCTCATACCTATTAAATCACAATTTATTGAGATGGGACACAAGCATAAGTGTTTTTTAAAGCTCACCAGTGATTCCAATGGGCAGATAAGTTTGAAAGCCACTGAGCTATAGTTATCTGAGAAGACATCAAGGAATGGGATTTGGACTGGTTCTTGAAACATAGATGGAATTTTATTAGCTAGAGAGAAGATAGAAATTTTGATGAAAATATTCCTAGTAATAATTACAGCAAATTGCCATTTCCATTTTGAGCAGGACAAATGGTTTGTAAAGTTACTTGATAAAAGGAATAAAGTGTCATCATTATTAAAATAGATAAAATATTGTTCAATACAGCCAAATTTCTAAGGTTTAAAAAATAAATACATGTAAAAATATTCACAGTTAAGCTCAGTGGCAGTGGCTCACACCCTAATCCCAGCACTTTAGGAGGCTGAGGCAGGAGGATTACTTGAACCCAGTAGTTTGAGGTTACAGTGAGCCATGATGGCACCACCACACTCCAGCCTTGACAAGAGAGCAAGACCCTGTCTCAAACACACACACACACACACACACACACACACACACACACACACTACATTTCCCAAAAATGTCTAGTTTTTCTTTTGCTTTAATTTTGCCAGGCACAGTGACTCACACCTGTAATCCTAGCAATTTGGGAGGCCAAGGCAGTCAGATTGCTTGAGCTCAGGAGTTTGAGATCAGCCTGGACAACTTGGCAAAACCCCATCTCTACAAGAAATACAAAAATTAGCCAGGCATGCTGGCATACACCTATGGTCCTAACTACTCGACAGGCTGAGCTAGGAGGATGTCTTGAGCCCTGAAGGTAGAGATTATAGCACTGCACTCCAGCAGGAGTAACAGAGCCAGACCCTGTCTAAAAAAAAAAAAA